>NC_057797.1:22767659-22806579 GCF_018294505.1 Triticum aestivum | reverse complement strand
TGTTCACTCATGTCGCCACTATATTAAATAACAATGGTGCGGACATGAACCAACACTACTATTATTCACTAATCTAGTATATCTAAATAGGAGCACTCCACTACAAGGAATTCTCTAGCTTCTCTTTAAGCCACATCACCCTAATTAATTCTAGCCATTGATCAAGACATGCATTATTGATAGCCATCCGATTCTAAGGCAACCTCCCTCTATTACCTCGACACAAATCACCGACACGATTCAGCACCTGTTCTCCTTCTGGGCTTCTCGAGTCATGCAACCAATAATTTGGAAGTTGTTTCAAATTGGAAGCCCGAACAAACAGATGCCTTCTCTGATTCCCTCCCCTCGCACCAAGGCAATTCAACACCGCCGCCTCTTGATTGTAGGCACGTTGGAGCTTGCGTTGGATCTGCATAATTTCCATGGAAGGAGTGATCGATGCGGCCATCTCCGTGAAGCCAAATCATCCTGTGTGCATGCCAATGGTCTGCTCCCGGCCTTCTTCGCGCTGTCCGTCTCAGACGCGCCGATCTGCTCTGGGCCTTCCTCGCAGCGGTGTCCTCATACCCACCACACGTGGGTATCGCCGCCGCGGTCTTGATCCCAATGGCACGCAATGGCGGACCTTAGTTGGAGCGAGCAGGGGCCATGCCCCCCCCATCAGCCTCACTACAAAATCTGAAGAAAATTTCTGGGGGTTGTTTAGATTAGAATTTTTGGTTGACTTGCCCGATGATCGGCAAGCAATTGAGAATAAATAGATCTTCAAGAGGAAGACGGACGCTGATAGTAGTGTTACTATCTACAAAGCTAGAATTGTCGCAAAAGGTTTTCGACAAGTTTAAGGTGTTGACTACGATGAGAGTTTCTCACTCGTATCTATGCTTGAGTCTGTCCGAATCATGTTAGTAATTGCCGCATTTTATGAAATCTGGCAAATGGATAAACAAAACTGCATTCCTTAATGGATTTATTAAAGAAGAGTTGTATATGATGCAACTAGAAGGTTTTGTCAATCCTAAAGGTGCTAACAAAATGTGCAAGCTCCAGCGATACATCTATGGACTGGTGCAAGCATCTCGGAGTTGGAATATACGCTTTGATGAGTTGATCAAAGCATATAGTTTTATACAGTCTTGAGGTGAAGCCTATATTTACAAGAAAGTGAGTGGGAGCACTACAGCATTTCTGATAAGTATATGTGAATGACATATTGTTGATCGGAAATAATGTAGAATTATTCTGCAAAGCATAAAGGAGTGTTTGAAAGGAGTTTTACAAAGAAAGACCTCGGTAAAGCTACTTACATATTGAGCATCAAGATCTATAGAGATAGATCAAGACGCTTGATAAGTTTTTCAATGAGTACATACCTTGACAAGATTTTGAAGTAGTTCAAAATGGAACAGTCAAAGAAAGAGTTCTTGCCTGTGTAACAAGGTGTGAAGTTGAGTAAAGACTCAAAGCCCGACCACGGCAGAAGATAGAAAGAGAATGAAAGTCATTCCCTATGCCTCAGTCATAGGTTCTATAAAGTATGTCATGCTGTGTACCAGAACTATTGTATACCCTACACTGTGTTTAGCAAGGGAGTACAATAGTGATCTAGGAGTAGATCACTGGACAACGGTCAAAATTATCCTTAGTGGAATAAGGATATATTTCTCGATTATGGAGGTGACAAAAGGTTCGTCGTAAAGGGTTACGTCGATGCAAGTTTTGACACTGATCCAGATGACTCTACGTCTCAATCTGGATACATATTGAAAGTGGGAGCAATTAGCTAGAGTAGCTCCATGCAGAGCATTGTTGACATAGAAATTTGCAAAATACATGCGGATCTGAATGTGGCAGACCCGTTGACTAAACTTCTCTCACAAGCAAAACATGATCACACCGTAGTACTCTTCGGGTGTTAATCACATAGCAATGTGAACTAGATTATTGACTCTAGTAAACCCTTTGGGTGTTGGTCACATGACGATGTGAACTATTGGTGTTAAATCACATGGTGATGTGAACTAGATTATTGACTCTAGTGCAAGTGGGAGACTGAAGGAAATATGCCCTAGAGGCAATAATAAAGTTATTATTTATTTCCTTATTTCATGATAAATGTTTATTATTCATGCTAGAATTGTATTAACCGGAAACATAATACATGTGTGAATACATAGACAAACAATGTGTCACTAGTATGCCTCTACTTGACTAGCTCATTGATCAAAGATGGTTAGGTTTCCTAACCATAGACATGAGTTGTCATTTGATTAATGGGATCACATCATTAGGAGAATGATGTGATTGACTTGACCAATTCCATTAGCTTAGCACTCGATCGTTTAGTATGTTGCTATTGCTTTCTTCATGACTTATACATGTTCCTATGACTATGAGATTATGCAACTCCCGTTTACCGGAGGAACACTTTGTGTGCTACCAAACGTCACAACGTAACTGGGTGATTATAAAAGAGCTCTACAGGTGTCTCCAAAGGTACATGTTGGGTTGGCGTATTTCAAGATTAGGATTTGTCACTCTGATTGTCGGAGAGGTATCTCTGGGCCCTCTCGGTAATGCACATCACATAAGCCTTGCAAGCATTGCAACTAATGAGTTAGTTGTGAGATGATGTATTACAGATCGAGTAAAGAGACTTGCCGGAGGCATGTCTCGGTCATTGACCGGAGGCATGTCTCGGTCATGTCTACATTGTTATTTAACCGTAGGGTCCGCACGCTTAAGGTTTCGATGACAGTTATATTATGAGTTTATGAGTTTTGATGTACCGAAGGAGTTCGGAGTCTCGGATGAGATCGGGGACATGACGAGGAGTCTCGAAATGGTCGAGACGTAAAAATCGATATATTGGACGACTATATTCGGACATCGGAAAGGTTTCGAGTGATTCGGGTATTTTTCGGAGTACCGTAGAGTTACGGGAATTCGCCGGGGAGTATATGGGCCTTATTGGGCCATACAGGAATAGAGGAGAGAGGCCAAAAGGAAGGAGGCCTGCGCCCCCCCTCTGGACCGAATTGGACAAGGGGCGCAGCCCCCTTTTCCTTCTTCCTATTCCCCTCTTTCCCCTTCTCCTACTCCAACAAGGAAGGAGGGAGTCCTACTCCTGGTGGGAGTAGGACTCCCCTTGGCGCGCCCCCTCCTAGGGACGGCCTCCTCCCCCTTGCTCCTTTATATACGGGAACAGGGGGCACCTCCAGACACACAAGTTGATCTTCGTGATCGTTCCTTAGCCGTGTGCGGTGTGCCCCCCTCCACGATATTACACCTCGGTCATATTGTAGCGGTGCTTAGGCGAAGCCCTGCGACGGTTAAACATCAAGATCGTCACCACGCCGTCGTGCTGACGGAACTCCTCCCCGAAGCTTTGCTGGATCGGAGCCCGGGGAGCGTCATCGAGCTGAACGTGTGCCAAGAACTCGGAGGTGCCAGAGTAACGGTGCTTGGATCGGTTGGACCGGGAAGACGTACGACTACTTCCTCTACGTTGCGTCAACGCTTCCGCTTCGGTCTACGAGGGTACGTAGACAACACTCTCCCCTCTCGTTGCTATGCATCACCATGATCTTGCGTGTGCGTAGGATTTATTTTGAAATTACTACGTTCCCCAACATGGCGAACTTAGGCTCCTCCTGTTTCGGTGGATGAACACTTCCCTTTGTAGGATTCTAGGGGGTGGCCCTTCGAGGATGATGGTTACTTCCCTGGCGATGGGTTCCTCAAGGAGTCCAAGTGTGGTCCTGGACAACCTGACCAGGGCATGCGTGGAACTCCTGTCGAGAACACGCTTGTAGTAATAAGAGTATCAATTCACTTGAGATTTTATGAATATGACTATATTTGATTTCATACTAAGTTGTGCATTTTTTCTTCAAAAGATTAAGGATTAGTAGAGGTCCCTTCACCATCATTTGGATTAGCTTTTGCCTTCTTGATCTTCCTCTTGGGAGCTTGTAGGTTCTTAGGATCAAAGGTATCCTTTGTGCTTAGTCTTCTTGACAAAAACTAGATCTTTCGCCACATGATTGATCAACTTTTGAATGAATGGAGCAACTGGAGCACTTTTCTCTTGATCATATGCAACATCATTTATCCTTTGAAAGACCTAAAATATAATGCAGAAAAATCTTGGATTTTAGTTTGTCTCCAGCACTAGGGGTCTAGAATAACTGTTAAAACATAATTTGGTGTAAAGTAGCATCGGTGGAAAACTTAGTTTCACAAACAAAAGGCATTTGATATTTTTATTATCGTACTTTTGCTCTCGATGTACAGTCTCATGATGTGGATTCTCGTTTGCATGGTTCTTGAGCACCTTCATTTGAAGTGAAGATGAGGATGAAGAGAAGCAACACATCGCCATGGATATTCATTTGATGTGACACACATACTAACATGCTTCACCCAAACATAGTAGTGAATGATACATGTAATCAGGATCGGTGACACGGTTTAGGAGACCACTATGGGTGGCATGGCTGTGGTTACAAGCATACTATTAATTTTACAACTGCCACTAAAAAAACATTAATTTTACAACTGGAGATGAACTATTTGGTAAGTTTCGTGGGATAAGTGGGCCACCACTTGCATCCCTAAATGTTATCCATCTATCCTTGTTCAGTTTTCCTATTTGTCTTTCTTAATTCGATACTCTCTTTATCACCACTATTTTTTGTGGATGGGAACTACCGAACAGAGTTTCAATAAAGGAGACATGTGGGATTTCCTAGAATTTAGATTTTCTAATGTTCTATGAAATATATAGAAACTATGTGGCAAGTCATGACTTGTGGTCGTCGACAATTAAACTGTATTTCGATGGAAACCAGACTTATTCCGCGACAACCCGTATATGCATCGAATATGAAAATGGTAAGAACAACCAAGGACAAATGCGTAGTTCTCTTTCATAGAATATATTAAGAATATGACATTCCAAATTAGATCAGACATTCCAATATTACAAAAATGATAAACGCCCAATGGATGTATATCTAAGATTTTCCATGATATGCCACACACTCCTGCATTATTTGAAAGTAAATAAGACTTCACCGATCTTCATATTACAACTTGCAAGTACTACTCCACTATCCATAATGGAAGACACATATTTTATTTAGGCGAGATTGCTGGCTCGCATTTCCAGCTGAAGTCGCACGTGTTTATTCTTCATGTCTTAAACCTATAAAAACAGATAAATAAATCACTAGCTGACCACATAGTAAGTAATCAAACAAGTCAATATGAATTTTACAACACCAAGATGAACTAACTTATTCTTTTGCCTAGAGACAACACTAATAGCGACTACAAATATTTAATAATTAGTTTGACTAGATCAATCTTTTATTTATGTACATTCCAATAAATATTAATCACTTTTTCATGTGAAAGATATAGAATATATTTTGATCTAGACCTTTTTCTTGACATCAATAGATATGATTCCATCATATATAGATGTATGAACTTAATTACATGAATACGATTACCAAACTTCACAGAACTTCATATCTAAGACAATTACCCTTTATTTCAAAGATTAAGTATACTTACGGCCGGCGATGGTGTGTAGAATGCATGGATATCAATTTTTCTGTAGTTCTCACTGTTTGGGTTGCTCTGTGGCTGGACTTCTGTGAAGTTTACGGTACCATGCGCCATGGACAGTTTTCCTGTCCCTCCCACGATAGCCCACTCACCATTTGCACCACTAATTGTCCCCATCACTTGTATTGTAGACCCGCCAAAGCTGTAAACGGTCTATCTATAATTAGAAAGGTGAACCTCAAAAAAATAAAACTTATATTCATATGTTTAATCTACAAATGGTACATGGATGGTAAAACCTGCATGGATATACCTGGAGTCCTCAAAGACCATGCTGAACGGAAGAAACCAAGCGAAGCCATTGGCCTGGTTTTGGGTGACCTGCATATGCATTCCCTTTGCCCGAGCAATGATGCTTGAAGTAGCATTAGGGGCAGCATGTATCGTCCAGTCGTGAACTGCTATCTCACCAAACGAGTTAGCAAAGCCAGGGTTGAGAATTACTTCTTGGTTGTGGGCTGCTCCAGCGAATACTTGGTGCAGGTACAAAGATCGATCGAGCTCTTCCTCACAACTACTCTTACACTTCCCTACGAAAGGATCCAAGGAAGGAGGGGTGGCGCCCATGGCTATGGCCAAGTTTGAGAAGACAAGGAAAACCACGACATGGCTAGCACGGGCCATCACTAGGATTCTTGAACTTGCAGAGAGGACGAGGATATGTCTAGTAGGTTGGGTATGAGTTTTGGTACTGAGATATGAGTGGAAGAGACAACATATTTATAGAGTTGGTTTTCAGACTCTGCCATAAAAAAATCACTTTCCTCTAAGACAAACCATCAATCCGTCTAGTAGATCACTCTTCTTCATGGGCTTCTGGTCTTCCTGTAGATCTTCAATACCCAGTCCACACGGAAACACTGCAGGTAGACCTCTTCAAACTTCTTCTTCAAGAACCTGTTCTTTGTTGGAGCCATGCAAATATGATCTGCAGTTGCATTTGTAAAGGGGTCTGCACATTGTTGGAATCTCTAGTGTATCGTTCCTTCCAATTAGCAAGTATCAAACCTACAGATATACGTGTATTTCACATATAGTCGCTTCTCAGTTTAACATGAACTTGCAAATTAGATGATATGCAGGTAGCGGGTTTGAAGTCCGCGGCCTTCCAAATTTGACCTACAAGCATTTGAGACATTCAGCCATATGTCAAAAAACTGTAGACATGTCAATCGCCTATACTTATGACCTTTAAACAGGCATGTCTAATTAACATTAACATTGTGTTTTTATGATGGAGAATATATGCATGCATGTATGCACGCATCATCGGTTAAGTTGAGAATAGAAGTGCAGTGAACTTGGTGTGAAAAGGCAAGGCTTTGGTCGACGGTGCTGGCACCACTTGTGCTGCAGGGCAGTGCTACTGTAATTTAGTATACAGCTATTGAAATGAATAATGGTCCCTCTACTGATACAGTTATGACCAACTTGCAACTGAAATTATCACGAACAGAATAGCCAGCCAGCCTACAGGTTTCAGACCTAGTCATTTTCCAAGTCGTAAAAAGAGTCCACAGAGTTTACATTTTTTCTGGGAAACTTGGTGTGAAAAGGCAAGAACACCACTAGTGCTGCATCCCCTTGTTAGAGACCGAACCAAAATGAAGCTCCCACGTTCGTTTGGATTCTGGATCGTTGGATCTAGGACCCTGACGCGTAATGGCCGTCGGATCGCGGGTTCAGCTCACGCGAGACGTCCGATATTTACTAGATCGTCGTGAGCCGTTAGATAAAATTCGCGCGACTGTAGGCTTGCCACCGCGTGTAAAACTAGATGGCTGCTGGGGGTATTTTCGTCATTTCTCATGGTTGGAAAAATATCTAATCGCCACATGGGTGTGACCTAGCCGTCGCTACTCCACATTCGCTCGTCCCACCTCCTCCTCTCCCTCTCTCGATCTCCTCTGCCTCGCACGCCGCCACCGCTCGCCCTCGCGCCGCTGCCGCCTCCGCTTGCCCTCGCGCCGCCTCTTTGCTCCCGACTTCCCTAACCCTAGCCCCTTTCTACGCCGCCGCCGCCACCCGTTCCCTCTCCCTCCCCTGCCGTCGCGTCGCTGCCTTCGCCGACTCGCCCTCCCCTCCTTCTCCCCCTGCATAGCGGCAGGTCGAGGTGGTCGTGGCCGATCGTGCGCTCGCCGGCGCTGCCCGTGAGTGCTCCATCGGCGACTTCCACATTCTCCCTCTCCCTCCCCCTACCGCCGGCATCTCCTTTGGTGGCGGCCAGATCTACCATGGCTACGGCCACGGACACGGACGGGGCTTCTGGATCCGCGCCGCCGTCGAGCTGGGTCCCGACGGTCGCCTCCTTCTCCACAACCGGCGCCACACCCTTCGGTGGATCGATCCGGCACCAGGAACCCTGAACACCTGGCCCTTCTACCCCGCCGCCGGCGCCGCTTCCTCGTGAGATCCCGACCATGGTGAGCTCCCCCGCCCTCCCCTCCCACCCCTGCTCCTCCTCCCAAGATCCTAGGTAAAAAAATACATGTAAGATGATTATCTTGAAGTAGGGATCTGTTTTTATTCATGCACTAGGAACTAAAGTATTCACTAGATTCAATTTCCATGCCCCTAATAAGGACAATATTTTCCTTGCTAAAAGGACAATATCTAATTGCATTATTACTTCCTTGCTTAGTTGATTCATAACACAACACATAATACAGAGGAACCTCTTACTTTTAGGGTTAAGCCCGTTGCATTTGTTCATTCAGAGGAGGCATGCTGATAGGTAGGGATTCAGAGGAAGCAATTGATAAAGATGCCGGTCTTCTCTTTCAGTTCTAGGTTTTCGTGTTTCCATTGATTTTGTGTTGAATTTATCATTGTAGGTCCGTTGTGGATGTTGTTTGTTCTGTTTGTCGAGGCTTCGGTCGGCCCGCTGTCTGCTACCGTGTCGAGAGGTTGCAAGGTTCCTGGTTGGTGAGCTCTTCCTTTCCTTCCTGTCTAGCAGAGCGAATATATGTAGATTACTTGTTGTTATGTGCGACTCCAGTAGCTTTTTGGATGTATTGGCTGCTCAAATCTGGTTATTTTTTCGGATGCATTGGCTGCTCCATCCTGGATCTGGTCGGGTTCCTTTGGATGGATTAGGTGCTCGTGTCTGCTTGGACCCCTGGTATTTGTTGTTGCTTTGTGGGAGACTCGGCCTCGTGCATATCTTCATGGCAAATTTTTGTTGCCTTTCTTAATTTGGTGGTTGGATGCATTAGGTGCTTGGATATGATTAAATTACTTGTTGTTATGTGCGGCTCGAGTAGCTTTTTGGATGTATTGGCTGCTCAAATCTGGTTATTTTTTTGGATGCATTGGCTGCTCCATCCTGGATCTGGTCGGGTTCCTTTGGATGGATTAGGTGCCCGGGTCTGCTTGGATCCCTGGTATTTGTTGATGCTTTGCGGGAGACTCGACCTCGTGCATATTTTCGTGGCAGATTTTTGTTGCCTTTCTTAATTTGGTGGTTGGATGCATTATGTGCTTGGATATGATTAGATTCCTAGGAGTTTTTTGTTGCGGTCTGGCTAGATTCCTAGGTTTTTGTTGCCTTTTTTATTTTGTCTGGTGCCTGATTTGTCCTTATCTGGCAGCGCGGGAATGATCCATGATCTGGTGGCGGGAAGCGGCTCCATATTGGTGATTGGACCTCCTGGTGTAGGCAAGACTACTCTGATCAGGTACACATCACCTACACCCCAGTTCTTTGCTCAGTGGTGTTAGTCATTATGTAAGGCGAGTGCATGTTACTTGTATATAATTCATCAACATGGCTGAGAAGACCAAAGATAAATCGTCGGGTTTCTGTGAGCACTTTGCAAAGCATCTTGGATTCTGCCACCGCCATGGTCTTGGATTTGGAGCTAGATTAGTGATGCCTCACCAATCTGGATGCTACCGCCGAGCCTGAGGATTTGGGCCTTATTGGACCACTCTGATGCCAGTTTAGATGTTTTTGATTATTTGCTCCTTATCGGACTACTTGAGTGGGTTCAGCCTCAAGGTTTGTTCCCTCTTATCCAGTCTTCGCTTCTAGCTGTATATCTGTTTTGACCTGACATGATTTAGAAGAGGAAATGGAAAATATGAGTGGGTTTGGTTAGGAGTGCTATGATGCTTGCATGATTGTATAAATAGATTTTTGCTGACCTCTAGTGCGCGTGGGTTATTGCATATCTAGCGTCCTCTTAATTTTATACGCCTTGGTGGCGTTCAATTGTTTATCTAACTCTTTATATGTTTATTTGGTCAATACTTGCTTCATTGGAGCCATTTTTGTTTTTGTTCTATATGGTGCCATCTGAGTCTGAATTATTATGCATTCGCTCACAAGAAAAGCAGTAAGGACTAGAAAGTTGCATTGTTATTCCTTTTCCTTGGTTCAGACTGTAGTGTCAGGTTCAGAGATGGTTGCAGCAAGGTCAAGTTCCTTTTTTTACGGCACATGGATGTTCTGAATATGTTCTACCAAAACATTTTCGAACTAACATATTGATTTCATATTGTTGTTTTCTGTGACCTTTGATAGAAGGATCTGCTCATGTATTTTTCCTGTGTATATCTTTGTGCTAAAAATGCATTTCTGCTAAATAGTAATTCCTAAATAATTGTTTCTGATAAACAACGATGCCTTTCTTACATAGGTTGTTTGATTGATGCATTCGTGCTCGTTGGTCGGGCGGTGCAAGGCGCAACTCCGACGCGGTTCCTCGCCGGTTGGCCGGCGTTCAGGCGCAACCCCGACGCGCACTGAGTACTGCCTCGGCTACAACCTGCCTCGGTGAGGTCCATCTTCCTCATGCTCCTCTACTTCGGCTACTGTATGGGACATGGCCACGGCTATATTGATGTGCTGCTCGTCTGGTTGATGCTCTATGCCCTACTCATGCATCGGTTCCTACTTGAGCTCTATAGTTGTGGATCCATGCCATTTTATGTTTTCCAGGCTGCTGTTCATGTTTAGTTGCTATCATAGGAGCTCATGTGATGCTCTGGTTTACATGTGGATGCCCTGGTCCTATAGCTATGCTCCTGGATTTGCTAGATTGATGAGTGGCGTTCGTGCTAGGGCGATGATGATTAATCGTGGCTGAAATAAGTGTTCCTTTGAGCAATCGTGGCACCTGTGCGTATCAGGTTGGATCATCCCTCTTGTCTCTAGAATCCTTTTTGATCCTGTGATAATTGTTGTTGTCCTTGGATGGTCATTCTTGTTGTGTGATAACCAGGGCAGCTCCACTGTATAAACAGATTGATCTGGTGACAAGAGATGACGGGGGTAGGTTATATGATCGAGGAAAGGTGAATCTGAGCCCACTATGCAATGAACCCTGAATACTGAGAGCTCAAGAAACGGAGGGAGCACCGGACGCTCTCAGAGTTTAGCATCCCCTTGTTAGAGTCTGAAACAAAATGAAGCTCCCACGTTCGTTTGGATTCTAGACCGTTGGATCGAGCTGCCTGACGCGTAATGGCCGTCGGATCGCGGGTACGGCTCACGCGAGACGTCCGATATTTACCAGATCGTCGTGAGCCGTTAGATAAAATTTGCGCGACTGTAGGCTTGCCACCGCGTGTAAAACTAGATGGCTACGGAGGGCATTTTCATCATTTCCCATGGTTGGAAAAATATCCAATCGCCACATGGGTGTGACCTAGCCGTCGCTCCTCGACATTCGCTCGTCCCACCTCCTCCTCTCCCTCTCTCGATCTCCTCTGCCTCGCACGCCGCCACCGCTCGCCCTTGCGCCGCTGTCGCCTCCGCTTGCCCTCACGCCGCCTCTTTGCTCCCGACTTCGCTAACCCTAGCCCATTTCTACGCCGCCGTAAGTTATATCATGTTGCTTATTTATTCTCAAGTGGTGTTCATGCTTGGGCAATGATGATTACCTTGGCTGGAAATAGTGTGCCTTTGAGCAATCGAGGCACCTGTGGGTATCAAGTTGGATCCTCCCTCTTGTCTCTAGAATCCTTTTTGATCCTGTGATACTTGTTGTTGTCCTTGGATGGTCATTCTTGTTGTGTGATAACCAGGGCAGCTCCACTGTATAAACAGATTGATCTGGTGACAAGAGATGACGGGGGTAGGTTATATGATCGAGGAAAGGTGAATCTGAGCCCACTATGCATTGAACCCGGAATACTGAGAGCTCAAGAAACGGAGGGAGCACCGGACGCTCTCAGAGTTTAGCATCCCCTTGTTAGAGTCTGAAACAAAATGAAGCTCCCACGTTCGTTTGGATTCTAGACCGTTGGATCGAGCTCCCTGACGCGTAATGGCCGTCGGATCGCGGGTTCGGCTCACGCGAGACGTCCGATATTTACCAGATCGTCGTGAGCCGTTAGATAAAATTTGCGCGACTGTAGGCTTGCCACCGCGTGTAATACTAGATGGCTGCGGAGGGCATTTTCATCATTTCCCATGGTTGGAAAAATATCCAATCGCCACATGGGTGTGACCTAGCCGTCGCTCCTCGACATTCGCTCGTCCCACCTCCTCCTCTCCCTCTCTCGATCTCCTCTGCCTCGCACGCCGCCACCGCTCGCCCTTGCGCCGCTGTCGCCTCCGCTTGCCCTCGCGCCGCCTCTTTGCTCCCGACTTCGCTAACCCTAGCCCATTTCTACGCCGCCGTAAGTTATATGATGTTGCTTATTTATTCTCAAGTGGTGTTCATGCTTGGGCAATGATGATTACCTTGGCTGGAAATAGTGTGCCTTTGAGCAATCGAGGCACCTGTGGGTATCAAGTTGGATCCTCCCTCTTGTCTCTAGAATCCTTTTTGATCCTGTGATACTTGTTGTTGTCCTTGGATGGTCATTCTTGTTGTGTGATAACCAGGGCAGCTCCACTATATAAACAGATTGATCTGGTGACAAGAGATGACGGGGGTAGGTTATATGATCGAGGAAAGGGGAATCTGAGCCCACTATGCATTGAACCCTGATCATTTTTATTTGTATTTAAAGTTGTTACATATTTTGTGTTACTGTCTTGGTGCAAGGGTGTCGGGTCCCAACATTTTACTGTCCAGGGTTTAGCTTGTACTGTCGTTTTTGAAAGGCAGTAACACAAGAAGGTCTTATCCGACTCCATAATTTTACTGTATGAGACAGCCGGTATAATTTTCAGTTTGTAGAGCTCTGTGGTTCCCTGTTTTTCTGTTGTTCTATTTTTCTATTGCTGCTCAGATCCATGTTGTCTTGAATTGTAAAGTACAACTACAAGTCCAAACCTGGACATTTTCAGTTAGTGGCTCAAAACTGCTCCACTAGAGAATACATTTAACTTAATCAATTTACCATCTAGACAAATACTCCTATTAATTCCATCTGAGGAGTAGACATTTAACATAAGGTAGCCCCATTTTAATTTAAATATAGTCTATTTTTGTTGCAATAGCCCATTAGAGTGACTTATCGTTCATGAGCGGATCCTTTTTTTAATGTGTTTGATTCGAGGCGCCACCTCCCTATGGCCTCGGCGCCTTCTCCCGGGCTCTCTCGGAGGTGAACTGTAGCGACATCTTGTGCGTGGTGGTCAAGCACGATAGCGCTGATGGGTGATGTCTCCGTCGACTGGAGAAGCGCAGGTCGCGGCTCACGCCGCTACTCTACTGGGGTCATCAGCCTTTGTACTCGCGTTGTGCGTGCACTCAGGTACTGCATCCCAGGTTCATGTCTCACAGATTTCCATGCGCACAGTTCTGACCCCCTTTTTCTGCTGCTCCATATAGTGAACCAACAGAGTCGTGGATGCTGTGAGCGTTGGGTGCTGTGTCCCTCGGCTGAGCGGCAAGCCAGAGCTGCAAGTTGTTGAACATGGGGTGCTATTGTGATATCTCATGCCTCACGCTCTATGTGTGTATCTCTCTGTCCTGTTCCCCTTTTGCTATTCATTCATGCCTGATAGAATTACCAAGTTTTTTCTTGGTTTTGTAGTTGTGGATTGTTGTTAAGGAAGTATCTATTCAGGCTTGTTCAGGGGATATTGCATGATCAAGATCACTTCGTTCACTACTGATTTCATAAGGCCTGACATTGAGCCAGATTTCCTGTTCTGTATGATTTAACTCCGTTGGCTCTGCTCCCTTGCCCAACTGATATGCCTGAAAAGTTCACAGGTATTTCCCTACCACCTGTTCATCTGCCTATGCCTTTCTATAGTGTTGTTTACCATATATAGTATTTTTTTTGGTTTATTCGTGTAAACGTGTTCTGGCTCATTTGTGATGTATAAGAGGCTGTTCAGTACCATAGTGCAAGCAGGGCTGAACCATCGACTAAGAGGCTCATATATGTCAAGAACCTCACATGTGTGTACTGATATTTATGGCTGTATCACCTTTCCTTTGTCATAACAGTCTTATTTATACTTTGTTGTTTATAGATGCAAGCAAACCAGTGTGGTGCTCTGGGATCAGATTGCCTTGGCATTTGCTGCCGATGAAGTTATTGAGCTGGGCAAGAAAGAACTGGTGGTTGCTACGTTTGTTGTGACGCTGTTCAAGAAATATGAAGGTGAGCCCGGTGCGGCTCTTCTATGGTAGAAAAATCTTGCCTGTTGAAGTAGATGTTATAGATCAATAATGGTGCATTCTTGGATAATGCACTGTTTGTTGATTATTGAAATAGTCGCGTGTCATAATAAAGTTTTTTTCCTGTTTGGTTGCATGTATGTGCATGGATGCTTCCTTTGGACTTCATTATTCTTTGTATGATGTATACAGTGGGAATGCATATGCTAAACCTGGCGTTTGGACCGGCACCCTCGCGCCAGGGCGCGATCCCAATCTGCACCCACTGCTACGTTTATCTTATTTGGTTTGAAATTGTGAGAGGAGACATTTTAGTTTCCCATGATGCATTTTCTTTTTGTTTACATATTTCATTGTTCTTACCCGCCAATGAAATTCTCTATTATAGTGCAATTGTAAAGCTTATACTTCAATCATCTCTGGTTTTTTCTGTCACAACAGTTTTGAGATTGGCCTTGATAGCTGGTTATCATTGTACAAGACATCTTAGGTAAGATCTACCGATGGGTTAGTTTCTCATGTAAACTCACCTTTCATGATGTTCTGTGATAATCATGGCAGACTGAAGATATGTTATCTATGCAGTATAATACTAGCGTTAAAATTCAAGCTCCTTTTGGCGTTGTCTAATCATCATGCAGCCCAAATATCTAACTAAACTGCGCTATGGAGCTTGCACTAGCAGAATAAGTTGCCATCCTGAATCATATGTGTAGGCTAAAAAGAAGTGTGGAAACGGTAGTCGTTTCACAAGGATATGTTACTACGGTTGCTTTCAGATGTTGATTTATCTTCCTGTACTCATTTGCTATATAATTTTGAAGTTTACAAGTCATGAGATTTGATGCCATATTCTAAACCTTTGAGCATTCTTTTTAAGAATATCTTTATTTTCCGTCGCAAAATTATGGCAGAACAATTATTATGCGTCTATCAATGATAACAATGATACCTGATTGAAGATTAGGTGGTCTACAATCCTCAGGTTCTCCAAAACTATATCTCAAGCCTATCAACTCTGAAAATTAAAGGTCTGACTTGAAACTGTGCCCCTCCCCTTTTCCTGTTGCTCAACTCCCTTTTTGTGAATGATGTTCTGCATTAATATCCCAGATTGCAAAATGTTAGTATTGCTATTTCTTTTGTCATGTAGAGATGGGTGCGACATGGACAATTATGTATCTATAGCTATTATTTTTTAAGAAGAATTACATCTCTACAGTCATTTTCGCTTTAAGACAATGATCATTACCTACTACATTCAATGTCACTTCCGTTCTTATAAGTACATGCTAACGAGAATGCGATATGATATTTACTAACGAGAAATCATATACTTGCAGGTCGCCACCATGCTGTCTCTCTCTGGCCGCCCCTCACATCGTCTTGGTTTGTTGGTTGCCGCTATGTCTCCTGCCGGTTCGCCCGCCGCTATCGCTCGAAGGGTTGTATAGGCCGTCGCTTATGACCAGTGAGGACCATGGCATCGAGGCAGCCCAAAAGGGAAACACCGCCGGCCACAACGCTGGTAGAGGCCTCCCTGTCTGCGCCGATGACTGCTTAAAATCGCCGCCGCCACTGCCGTTGTCTTTGTTGCTTCTTTGCAGGCATTTGATTAAGTCAAAGGCAACATGAAGGCACGACGACGATCAAGGTCTTTATGTACGCCGAGTAGTATCTTTTGCCTACCATACCGTATGAAAATAGATCAGGATGAGACAATTAAGTCACGTACCATGTATTTACTGTGGTCTCTATAAGGAGAACATATCTGGTCTATATCTGAATCTATGAACTATTATATCGATGATGTCGATTATGTCTACATAGCCTGCCTTCGTATGCTTGTATAAGCTCAATGTATCCTTTGTACTGTTCTTCTTTGACTTGGCACATCTGCTCATTTTCAGATAAATTTTAATGTGACTTCCAACGTCATAAACCAGAATTCTTTTTTTGAGGATGCTTACATATGAACTGTTCATCCTATTTGTTAATATATTCTATCCAATATGTTATCCATGTCTAAAACCTGTCTTAAATTTCATATCTTATTCATAGATAATGATTTGGTGTATGACACTGTACTTAATCAATATTATTAGTTATTTTTTTATATTTGGAATGCTCCTATGACTATATTACCAGATTGGATATGATTGTACCCGGCAGCATCGCTGTCGGGTGCGGCAAGGCGCACTTCCTACCTAGTTGCTACTACTGCGAGTAGTGCTCCGCTCCCGTGTCTTCCCCGCAAATATAGTACAGCCGTTGAAATGAATGATGGTCCCAGTACCGAACACACTTGTTACCAACTTGCCACTTAAATGATTTTGAATACACTTGTTCCTGTGATGACGCCTCTGGAGAAGCCAGTAGTTTTCTCACCTAGTCATTTCCAGAGGTAGACCACCTCGTGTGAAAAAGAAAGATGCGGCCCGATCGCTCTCGCGGGCGGGCTGGGCGTAATCCTAGCCGCCGCCGCCGCCGCCGTCACACACGGTGACGCCTGGCTCAGTGGTGTATACTACCGAGAACACGCCGGACGGCGTGCTTTGCTTTGCCGCCTCCTCAGCCCAGGTCCAAGGCCGTGATTCCCCGAACACGACGTCCCGCGACATCATTTCTTGGCCGCCGGATCGTAGATACGGTAGGCCTTTGAGCCCTCCTCGTACCCCATCATGACGCCAGGCATAGACCTGTCCGCCAGCTTGTTGAACCCAGGCCCCAGCTTCCTCACATGAACATGGCACCCGAGCGTGCGCAAGTGTGCTACACTGGGCTTCTTGCCATGCCACTGCTCATATGGCCGGTGTCACGCCGTCCAGGCTTCTTGTTTACAACCTGTTGAGGATATAGACTGCAGTTTTTACAGCCTCACCCCAGCCGGCACACGCATGCTCTTCAGTATACACCGAGCCATCTCCACCACCGTTTGATTCCGGCGCTCAACAACTCCGTTCTACCGTGGCGTGTACGGAGCCGTCGTGAGATGCTTGATGCCAAGCTCGTTGCAGTACTCAAAGAATGCCATGGATTTGAACTCGCCAACACGATCCAAGTGGGACGCGAGCAGCTTGCAGCCGCTCCTGATCTCTGCTGCCGCTTTCACTTTTTTGAAGAAAGCAAAAGCTTCGCTCTTTGTCCTGAGTACCTTAATCCACATGTACGGAGAGTAATCATCCACAGTTAGCAAGAAATAGTTTCTACCTCCCGGTGTTGCTGGCGAGATCGGAGCACACAAGTCCATGTGCACAAGTTCACTTTTTGGGTTAGTCGATTTTTTAGCCGTTGATTGCTGCTCCAAGATGCGTGCTAGTTGTTTTTTTCCTGTTGTATTTTTTTTTGAGGGGATCCTGTTGTATATGATGTCCTGTATTGCGCTCGACATTTTTGAATGACCCCTATTTTGGGTCAGTCAATTTCTTGTTGGGCTGAAGCTTGTTATGAGTTTTCTTATTAGGCTGTTTGTGTGTGTTTTTTCTTCTGTTTTTTTGTCGGGTTTTATAGGTATATTTTGAATGTTGGCTGAATAGAAAATGTACACACGTAATTAATTTATAATATGTATAAATTGTAATTCTGTGAAAAATGCATTATTATGTGCTTATTCCTTACATACTATTAAAGTAGCATGGTTTCATTATAATTGTATTTTCTGTGAAAATTCCACTACCATATGCATATTCTTGCGTATTATTGAAAGCAAATTTTTTGTATATATTGTATGTAAATTTTATTATTGTTTGATTATTTTATAATTTCTTTCTTCTTAAAGGGTAATATGAAAACTAATTCATGCTTACTTAAAAACTTTCATTATTTTGTTTTTAGTAGTTATTTCATATTTTTTCTGAAGGGTAATACCAAAACCACTAATCCATTTTTTCTTACAAAACTTCATTATTTTGTTTTTGATTTAGTGTTTGTTTCATTTTCTTTCTTTTTTTAATGGTAATACCAATGTAACTAATTCATTCCTTCTGATGAAACTTTCTTTTTCGCGAGAGTTCTAATATTATATACTTATTCTTGCGTATTATAACAAAGTGCAATTTCTGTGTAAATCTTGCGCAAATTTATCATATTTTAATTTTTAGTTTTATTTCTTCTTAAAGGATAATATCAATGTCTCCTTCTTAGGCTTTCTTTCTAGTGAGAATTATACTTTTATTTACTTTTCTTGCATATTAAAAAATGCAAATTATGTGTAAATTGTGTGCAAATTTCTCATTTTTTTTATTTTTTTTCTTTTCTTTATTTTTAAATGGTAATACCAATGTCACTAACTCATTCTTTCTAAGAAAACTTCATTATTTTGGTTTGATTTGTTTTTTATTTTATTTTATTTCTTCTTAAATGATAATACCAAGGCCTCTAATTCATTCTTTCGTAGAAAAACTTCAACATTTTATTTTTCATTTAGTTTTTGTTTAATTTATTTCTTATTTATTTGTAACTCAGGTGCCACTATTTCATTCTTTCTTAAGAAATTTCTTTTATTGCGAATATTTCACTATTATATGTAATTCTTGCATATTATAACAAAGCGCAATTCATGTGTAAATTATGTGCAACTCCGGGGTAATACCAATACCACCAATTTTGTCTTCCATGCAAAACTGAATTATTTTAATATTTTTCTTTTTTGTTTTCTTTGGAAGGGTAGTACCAATGCAACTAATTTATTGTTTCTTAGAAAACTTTATTCTTTTGATTTTTAGTCTTTTTTCATTTTCTTTCTCTTGAAAGGGTTATACCAATCCCAGTTATTCATTCATTCTTAGAAAACTTTATTATTTTGATTGTGTTTTAGTTTTTATTTCATTTCATTTCTTCTGAAAGGGTAATACAAGTTCCACTAATTCATTCATTTATTCTTAGTGGCACCATGACAACTGTCAGACATTTAGGCGATCTGGTCTTTTTCTTCTTTTGGTTATCCGGTTAACAACTCACAATAATTAAAATGATGGTAATTAAGAAAATTGTGATATTCTAAGAATATTTTGAAAATATTTTTCTTGTGTTTTATGCGGCATTGCTTATTTTGCATTTTATTAACATGTGCAATTTTTTTGGTAAATTTTGTACAAAATTTTCCATTATTTGTTTTAATTTTTCTTAGAAAACTTCATATTTGTTTTTGTTGATCTTTATTCATTTATTCATTAAGGTGGCACCATGACAACTATCTGAAATTTAGGCGAATGGGTCTTTTTCTTCTTTTGGTTATCAGGTTAACGACCCACAATAATTAAAATGATGGTAATAAAAAAATCATGATATTCTAAGAACATTTTGCTTGTGTTTTATGTCGCACTTCTTATTTTACATATTATGAACATGCGCAAATTTTGTGTAAATTGTGTGCAAATTTTCACATTTTTTTTCATTTGTATCTCTCGCGTACAAACATGATTTTTTTATGCAAATTCGTATGATATACTACATTGTATGCGTGAAATTTTGTGCTGTATAAGTTCGTTTCTTTGAAATTGAAAAAACAACAGGCTCATAGTAATCTGGAGCTTAATGATCTTTGTCCCCTATGTGGCGTGGAACGCGGGGATGGCTTCCACGCTATGTGCAGATGCCCTCGAGCCAGGGACCTGTGGAGAGCTGTGGCAAGGGACTGGCCCCTTCCAGACGTCGACAAGGTGCGCAACACAGGGCCAGCATGGCTTCTCGGCGTGCTCAATCAGCTACCTGAGGTTAGCCGCATGGTGCTGTTGATGGTTCTTTGGCATATTTGGCACGTCAGAAATGAGATTACACATGACAAAGCTCCGCCGTCGACTGAATCTTCCAGACGCTTCCTTGAAAGCTACATAAACTCTTTGTAGTGCATCAAGCAATTTCCACAGGAGGACGATCCAAGTCAAAGGGAAGATGGTGCTTTCGATGGACAGTGTACGCATTGCTCCAAACCAAGTGAAAAAGCAACGGGCGTGTGAAGCAGAGATGCAACGCTGGTCACGGCCGCCGGATGGTTGGACTAAGCTAAATACGGATGGTAGTTATGTCGCTGCTAATCGTATTGTTGGGTGTGGTATGGTGTTGCGGGACGCCCATGGTGAAATTATTTTCACAGCATGCCGGCAGCTCTTTGCATGTGATAATGCCCTTGATGCCGAACTTGAGGCATGCAAAGAAGGCCTCGCCCTTGCACTGGAGCGCACGACCTGCCCCATCCAGGTGGAGTTGGACTCCTCGGAAGCAGTGGTGATGCTACAGGCCACTGAACGGAACCGGTCGAGGCAAATGACCATTGCGAGTGAAATTCAGGAGATGTTAAAAGTTGATTGGGAGATCTCAGTTACTCTAATTAGCCGTACCAAAAATAAAGTTAGTCATAGCCTAGCTTCCTACGGGCGTTGTACTCCTCGGACTGCGGTGTGGTTAGGAGGAGGTACAGACGAAATTGTGAACCTGTGCAAGGATGATGCACCACCTTAAGTAATGAGATTTCGGGTTTGCTATTTCACATCTAGATGTGAAATATTATCTCACATCTAACTCACTCATCCTTGATTTTTTTTAAAGTCTTCCACTCACTCACCCTTAATTTTCTTTAAAAGTCTTCCATGAATTTTAAGGGTGAGGGAGTTAGATGTGAGATAATATCTCACATCTAGATGTGACATAGGCAGACCCATGAGATTTTTCTTTCCACACGCAAAAAAAAGAAAAAAACAGGCTCATAGTGCCATGCTGACATTATTCGGTATAGACGGGGTATTCAGTAGCGTAAAGTAGTATTATCGTCTAAATCTACTCCAAGCAAGCTAGCTAGCTAGCATGCATTCCCTGCACACAGCATGCAACACGCACGCACGCGCTTGGTGGGACGAAGCAACGTAACAAAAGCACCTGCCACAGCCCACAGTAGCGCTGGTCGAGCCAAATGCCTGTGCCGCTGATGTGGACGTAAAAAAGTGACTGACCGAAATTGTAAATTCAGTCAACTGACTCCTAGTCACGCCCGCACAAGTTCCAGTCGCTCCTCCAGTCGCTCCTCCAGTCGCTCCTCTGTGCAGTACATCACCGCCTGTGGGAACGGGACGCGGTGCTGCTTACCCAGCATGCACCCGTCATAGTACTCGCCGACGTGCTCGATGCTCGGCATCCCGCGCGCCATGTTCTTCCTGGACAGTTTGTTGAGTGCCTGGAAGTGGAGGTGTCCAAAGCAGGCATGCCATAGCCACGCCAGATCGTCCACCTTCGCCAGGAGGCTGACCAGCTCGGCGCGCCGGAGTGTCAGCTTGTACAGCCGGTTCGACACGCGTGAGCACACGTTGGTCACCCATTAGGTACTCGAAGATCACTGTGCCCTTGTCAAGGATGTCGACGGCTGATCCATCTACGAAACGGACAGTGCCGCGCACGGTCCCGTGCAGAGTAGCGAACAACTCCGTGCAGCCTGTCATATGGCTAGTTGCTCGCGCCTGTGTCGGCGCACCACGATTTGTCGGCAATGTCCCTGCGCACGTCACTGGGCACCTGTGTCGTTGAGGAGGATGGCCTGTGGAGCGTTGAGCATGACCTGCTCCGTCGCATCAAGGACCGCCATGAGCAACTCTTCTACCCGCGCGACGTTCGCCTCCTCGCGGCGCTCTTGCTTGGGCTTGCCGTGGCAGTCCCGTGCATAGTGGCCCCACTTCCTGCAGTTTTGGAAGTTCCCCTTGCGTTTAGAACCACCGCCGTGAGGTTGTTCGCTGCTGATGCCGGTGGGAGGCTTCTGTTTGGGTTTCCCCATGCCGCCCTTTGATCCACCGCCCGACGAACGTCCGCCTGGTTGCCGTCGCCTTTCTCGCTCGTGCCACTCCTCCTCTGTGAGGAGCAGCTTGCCGCCGGAGCCGCGTATGTCGGGGTCGAGGCGCTCCTCAATGGCAAGAAAACGGTTGGCCACCTCCTCTATATTGTCATAGATTTGAGATCAACTAGTGTTTCAATTGAGATGGCTACCTGGGCATAGCGTTGCGGCACCACCCGTAGGAATTTTCTCACTGCCTTGATCTCATCGACGTCGTCGCCGAGCTCCTGAAGGTCGCTGATCAGGCCGGTGAGGCGAAGGGCGAAATCCTCCACCATCTCTCCGTCCTTGAAGGAGAGCGCCTCGAAGTCCCGGAGTAGTGCATGAGCCCTCGTCGGGTGGGCATAAAAACCGATGAACCGAACACCGAACTGAAACCGTAACTGAAAAAAACCATATTTCGGTTTTTACCAATGATGCAGAAAAAATCGGTTTCTACACTCAATAACCGAATTAAGTTCGGTAGGTTTGGTTTTATTTTCGTTTAACCGGAAAACATACCGAACAATGGGTACGCATGTCTTCCAGCCAGTTGTACGTCGCTACGGAGCATGCAATCCAGCCCGCGTGCGCCTGCGCGACCACATGCGTGCAGGGCGAATCCTATTTGACGCGCGCGTGCGTCCAGGAGACGCGGCTTCGCTGAAGCGCCGGACATGCTACGCGCGACGGGCCGGCCCACTTAGCCAGTTAGAGAGGAGTGCCAGGCAAACCGGTTTTGGGAAGCTTCTAGAAGGTTCCCTAAACCGGTTTTTTTCTTTTTTTTGCCGGTTTTGTGTTTTTTGCTGCTTCTTGATTCTTTTTTGTTTCTGTTTTTTTTATTATGTTTTTATTTCTTTTCCTTTTTTCCTTCTCTTTTTATTTTATCTTTTCTCGTTTGCAAAAAAGTTAAAATTCCGTATTTCCTTTATTATTTCAGAATAATCACGGTTCTTAAATTTTGTTCACCATTTAAAATTTGTTCAGCACATATTGCAGAAATGTTCAACATATTTGTTAAATTTTGTTCGGCGTATACAAAATGTTCAATATGTATTTAAAATTGTTCAGCGTATAATAATAAATGTTCAGTATGTAATTAAAATTGTTCAGCGTATAATAAAACAAATGTTCAATGTATATTTCACTTTTTTCAACTTTTTGGAATTTTGAAATTTTTGTTCAACTGTTCAATATTGTTCATGTTTGAAAAGTTTGTTTGAATTTTCAAAATTGTTCATGTTTTTAAAAAGGATTTCGTGTTTGTCAAATTTTGTTCATAGTTTTCTTTTTTTTTTGTTCTCGATTTTTGTGAATTGCTTGATTTTTTTAAAAAAGCAGTCTTGTACTTTAGGCTCTCGCGCTGCTTGATAACCAGCGGAACATATCAGCTCGATTGGTTAGTGCAATTGTTCCCGAGCGGGGACGTCGCAGGTTCTATCCCGTGCTGGGGCGTCTTATTTTTGGCGATCTTTTTTTACGCGGTCGAACTCCTGACCTGTAAATGGGCCGGCCCATCAGCACCTACCTTTCAGCGAAAGCTCCACTTCTTGACGCTAACGAGCGTGAGAAAGGAGCTCCCTGCGTGCAGGCCCTGCGACAAACATGCATGCAAGGCCCAAAGGAAGCTCAGCCACGTGACTGCATGAGTCCGTGGGCTTCTTTTTTTATTTTATTTTAGTCGACTTAGTGGGCTTCTTGGCATAAGGCAGAGCGACCGGCCGGCAACCATCATGTTTAGTCCCACCTCGTTTGTTTAAGAAGAAGTAGACAACAAATCGTCTATATAATAGGCCATGCGTGAGTGGTGTTGGGACAAGCGCAAAGCGCACTATTCACGTCTCGGTATAGGTATATGCCAAAACCGAACCGAAATTTTTGTTCAACCGAAATATCGGTTACCTTTTTTGCACTGCCATTTTCGGTTTCGAGTTCAGCAAACCGAATTTAATAAAATACCAAACGGTAAAAAAAGAATTTTCGGTTTATACCGAACGTCCAGGCCTCGATTCACGCACGTGCTCCACGCCCATGCGGAGCGTTGAATAAGTTCCAGGCCTTGCCTGCCAAGGTCCGGAGCATCTTCGGCATGAATCGGAGCGCTGCTGCGTGCGCGAGCCGCCTTGCCCTGACATTCTCTTACTGTAGCTCTGATGCCAATTCGGGAACATGTTCCACGCTGCATGGCCCTTTATTTAGCCAAGGAAAATTGACAGCTCAACTGGCGGGATTATTTGCTAACAAAGCTTCCTTCCAATGATTTAGGATCAGTAGAGCTCCCTTCTGCATCATTTGGACTGATCTTCCTCTTGGGAGGTTGCAGCTTCTGAGGATCAAATTTAGCATTTCTACGTAGGTGATTGATCAACTTCCACGTGATTGATCAACTTCCACGTGGATCACTTTTCTCTTGATCATAGGCAACATGCTTTATCCTTTGAAAGAGGTAAAATATGATGTTGAAATTTCCTGGATTTTTATTTTTCTCCAACGTTGGGGTCTGGAGTGCTTCTAAATACATAATTTGGTGTAAACTTGCAGCAGCGGAAAACATAGGTTCACCACACACAGAGCATTTCATATTTTCATGCCGTACATTTGTTTTTGATGTACAGTCTCGTAATCTGGATTTTTGTTTTGCAGAGCACCTTGGAAATGAACATAAGGATAAAGAGAAGCAAAGCACGACCATGGATATTTATAGTCTCCATACGGTAGGTGATGTGCCTCACATATTAACGTGCTTAAACCAACATAGTAGTGGATGATACTTGTAATCAGATTGGGTGATCGCGATCTACTGTATGGTTTAGGAGACTACTATGAGTATGGATGCAACTGTGGCATGTTTACGCCTACAAGCGTACCATTAATTTTACACCTCGAGATGAACTATTTAGCTAGTTTCGTGGGATAAGTGGGCCACCACTTGCATCCCAAAATGTTATCCATCCGACCTTGCTCCCCTAATTGTCTTTCTTAAGTCGATTGTCTCCTAGAGTTTCAATAAAGGAGACGTGTGGTCATGCCTCGAATTTAACTATCGTAATGTTCTCCAAAATGTATAGAAACTATATACGTAGTAAGTCATGTCTTGTGGTTGTTGAGAACGAAACAGCATTTTGATGAAAATCAGAGTTTGTTCCCAGAAAACCCGTATATGCATCGAATATGAAAAAGATAAGAACAGCGAAGGACAAATGCTTAGTTCTCTTTCATACAATATATTAAGAGCATAAGATTCCAACTTAAATCATACAGTCCAATATTACAAAAATGATAAAACGCCTGATTGGATGTATATCAAAGGATTTTCCTGACACGCCACAAACATCTACATTATTTCAAAATAAAGAAGATTTCACCGACATTCATATTACAACAGCTAGTACTACTAGCCATAAGGGAAGACACATATTTTATTCATGCGAGATTGCCGGCTCACATTTCCAGCTGAAGTGGCGCGTCTTTATTCTTCATATCTTAAACCTATAATAACAGATAAATAAATCGTTAGCAGGGCACATAGTAAGTAATCAAACAAGATAATAAGAACTTTACAAGACCATGATTAAATAACTTATTATTCTTCATAGAAACAACACTAATAATGACTACAAATATTTCATAATTAGTTTGGCAAAAGAAATCAGAATAAATGTTTTATTTATTTACATGTATCATTTGAAAATAAATACTAATCATTTTGTCATTCGAAAGAAATAGAATATATGTTCATGTATACCTTTTACTTGACATCAATAGATATGATTACGTCATGAATATAGGCATGTATTTAGTTACATGAATATGATTTCCCAACTTGACACAAATTCATATAGACTATGATTACTCTTAGTTCAAAGATCAATTATACTTACGGTCGGCTGGGTTGTGTTGAATGCATGGATATCAATTTTTTTGTAGCTTTCAATGTTTGGGCTGCTCTGGACTGTGGTGAACTTCACGGTACCACGCGCCATGGACAGTTTTCCAGTGCCACCCACAATAGCCCACTCACCATTCGCATCATTGACTATCCCCATCACTTGCAATGTCGACCCGCGAAAGCTGTTAACGGTGTAGCTATAATTAGGAAAAGTGAACTTCGAAAATATAAAACTAAGATCCATCACGTGCATGGATATACCTGGAGTCCTCAAAGACCATGTTGAACGGCAGAAACCAAGCATAGCCATTGGCCTGGCTTTGGGTAGCCTGGATATGCATTCCCTTTGCCCGAGCAATGATACTTGCAGTGGAATCATTGGTGGCATGCATAGTCCAGTCATTAACTGCCATCACACCAAACGAATTAGCAAAGCTGGGGCTCAGAATTACTTCTTGGTTGTGGGCTGCTCCACTGACAACTTGGTGCAGGTACAAAGATAGATTGAGCTCTTCCTCACAACTACTCTTACACTTCCCTACGTAAGGTGCTAAGGGAGGAGGGTTGGCGCCCATGGCTATGGCCAAATTTGAGAAGACGAGGAAAATCACGACATGGCTGGCACAGGCCATCAGTAGGATTCTTGAACTTGCAGAGGACGAGGATGTTCAGGTATGAGTTTTGGTACTGAGATATGAATAGAAGAGACAACATATTTATATAGTTAGTTTTCAACTCTGCCATAAAAAATCACGTTCCTTTAGCACAAACCATGCATCAGTCTAGTAGATCACGGGTATACAAGTGCAGTAAGAGTAATGCGTATGAGGCGAAACTTGGTGTGAAAAGGGAAGACTAACTATTGAAATTATAGTAGATCACGGGTCGTCGGTCTTGGCACCACTTGTTCTGTAGGGCAGTGCTACTGCTCTGTGTGTGTGTCCCGCAAATTTAGTACAACTATTGAAATGAATATTCGTCCCGCAAATTTAATTACAGTTATTACCAGCTGGCAACTGAAATTATCATGAACAGAATAGCCAGCCAGCCTACAGGTTTCAGACCTAGTCATTTTCCAAGTCGTAAATGTTAAAAGGTAGATTGTAGCGTGTCAACTTGTGTACGTATTTGTGTATGCGTTGGTTGTAATCCTGCGTGAGTTGTAATCGAGGTAGGTTGTTATAGTCCGGCCTTATCTTGTATAGCTTGGATTAGGGGCCAAGACTTCAACAACCTACCTCACCACATGTACCCTGTGCTATATAATCAACACGAACGCGTCCCTGATGAGATCATCAAACGCTTAACCTAGTTTCTTACATGGTATCAGAGCCTACCTCGGATTCATCCATGGCGAGCTCCTTCACAAATTCGTTCCCCTCATCTCCCTTTGCACACTTCGCCACAGAGAAGCTTACGAGAGGGAACGACGCACTCTGGCGCGCCACGGTCCTCTCGGCCATCCGAGGGGCGCAGATGGCGACCTTCCTCGACCTCGAGCAGGAGGTGCCACCCAAGCACATTGAGGTCACCTCCTCCGACGGCAAAACCAAGTCCAAGACCCCGAACCCTGAGTTCGGCGTGTGGTATGCGCGAGATCAGCAGGTTTTCTCCTACCTGCTGACGACGCTGCCCCGCGAGTTTGTCGCATACCCGCGCACAGACCGTCAACGTCAGGATTGCTCTGGCGAACCTCCAGAAGGGCAACCTCTCCGTCGCTGAATACGTTGGTAAGGTCAAAACACTTTGTGATGTGTTAATGGCTTCAGGAAAGAAGGTGGACGAGGAAGATGTCGTCTCCCACATCCTCGCTGGGCTCGACGAGGAATTTGACCCCGTGGTTTCTGCCATGTGCTCACGGGTCGAACCTGTTGGGGTGCCGGAGCTGTACTCGCAGCTCCTGAGCTTCGGGGCTCGCATGAACTTGCGCGGCGGGTCCTCTCAGTCATCTGCAAACGCAGCAGCACGTGGTCGTGGCTTCCCCAACAAGCAAGGCGGCGGCAGCGGTCGTGGCTTCCCCAACAAGCAAGGCGGCGGTGGCAGCGGCGATCGCAACCGCAAGTACTCCAAGCCGCCAAACCGTGGAAACGGGGGAGGCAGTGGCAACGGAGGTGGCAGCGGCGGGAACTACAACAACAATCCCTCCGCCAAGCCTACGTGCCAGATCTGCGGCAAGATTGGACACCCTGCGTGGAAGTGTTGGAAGAGGTATGATTCATCTTACCAGGGAATAGAAGAACAGCAGCACCAGCGCTCGGCAAACATGGCGGCTCCCCAATATGGAGTGGATACCAATTGGTATCTTGACAACGGCGCGACACATCACATCACGGGAGACTTGGAGAAGCTGACAGTTTGCGACCGCTACACGGGAAACGAGCAAATCCACACAGCTAGTGGATCAGGTATGACTATTGCTCACATTGGTCGATCACACATATATACCTCTGAACGAGATCTTGTCCTTAAAAATATCCTTCATGTTCCTGAAGCTGATAAAAGTTTAATCTCTGCTAGTCGCCTTTCCATTGATAACAACTCTTTCGTTGAGATTCACCCCTATTCTTTTCTTGTTAAGGATCGAGCAACGAAGAGAACCCTTCTTCGTGGCAGGGGTAGGCGAGGCCTATACCCTGTAAAACACATGGAACAAGATGCCAAGAAGCATGTGCTCAGTGTCACCTCTCCATCTTCAGACAGATGGCACCTGCGTCTAGGACACCCTTCATCGATTATTGTTAGCAAAATAATTAGCAAGAATAAGCTTCCATGTGTTAGTTTGTCAAATAATGAACTTGTTTGTGATGCTTGTCAGAAGGGCAAGAGCCATCAGTTACCATATCCAAAGTCTATAAGTGAATCCAAGTTTCCTTTGGAACTTATCTTTTTTGATGTGTGGGGACCAGCTGTTGAATCAATAGGTAGAAAAAAAATACTATGTGAGCTTCATAGATGATTTCAGTACGTTCACATGGATCTATCTAAACATAAGTCAGAAGTTTTTCAAAAATTTCATGACTTCCAAAATCTTGTTGAAAGACAATTTAGCCGAAAAATCATTGCTCTCCAAACAGATTGGGGGGGGGGGGGAGAATACGAGAAATTAAATTCCTTTTTCAATAAAATAGGGATATCCCATCATGTCTCATGTCCCCATGCCCATCAACAGAATGGGTCAGCTGAACGCAAGCATCGTCACATCGTTGAAGTAGGTCTCTCTCTTCTTGCTCAAGCTTGTATGCCCTTGAAATTTTGGGATGAGGCTTTTATTGCCACTACCTATCTCATCAATAGGTTTCCTAGCAAAGTGATTAAGTTTGAAACTCCTCTTGAAAAATTGTTCAATGAAAAACAAAATTATTCATCTCTTAGAATCTATGGGTGTGCTTGCTGGCCCAATTTGCGCCCATACAATTCGCATAAACTCCAATTTCGCTCCAAAAGGTGCGCCTTCCTTGGCTACAGTAACTTGCATAAAGGCTTCAAGTGCCTAGATATTTCTACTGGACGTGTATACATCTCAAGAGATGTTGTCTTTGATGAAACAATTTTTCCGTTCTCTGAATTGCACCCAAATGCCGGCGCACGCCTACGGGCAGAAATTCTTCTTTTGTCCCCGGAGCTTCTAAATCCAATAGATCACGGGGGTAATGAATGTGTTGATCAATTGGCAACTAGTCATAACACTGATTTACAGAAAAAAATGATGTTTGTGGTCATGATTTTATGCAGAAATAGCTCTCTCTGCCTGGCTCCACAGGCGCAGGACACGAGGAAGGGACAGGCGCCGATCTCGAGAGATCTGGCGCAGTTGCGACAGTCGCAACGGGCGCGGATCCCAGGGAGGATTCGCCTGGCAGCGGTAGTCCCTCTGCGCGCGACATGCGGGTGGAGATAGGCGCATGGGGCGCGAGCCCCCTCTCTGCGGACGACACGCGGACAGAGTCCGGCCCATGATCGGGTGGGTCCATCCCGCTTTTTTCTTCACGTGACGACAGTCGGGCTGGGTGCGTGACAGATTCTGCGCGCCATGATGAGGCTGGCAGCCCATCTCGTCGAGAGTCGTCACCGTCTGCACCTGATCTGAGGCGGATCGACCGCTCGAGTGCCGAGGCGGATTCTCCTAGCAGGCCAGTACGAGGAGGCGGATCTTCTGTGGCCACTGTCGAACCTGACACGGTTATTGGGGGAGGATCTTCTGCGGCTGGTTCGACAAATGCTGCTGGGTCTACACGAGTAACTCGGTCACAACAAGGTATTTTCAGACCAATGGTTCCCAAGGATGGAACAGTCAGGTATAAGAAAATTTTCAAGTTTGCTAATTTTGCTGCCACCGGTGAACCACAAGATTTGATAGAAGCTTTGAGTAACAAAAATTGGAAAAATGTTATGCATGTTGAGTATGATGCTCTTATGAGAAATCAAACATGGCATTTAGTGCCACCTAACACTAGTGCAGAACTGGGCAATAGCACCGGTTCGTAAGGCCCTTTAGTGCCGGTTCCATAACCGGCCTTAAAGTGTGGGCACTAAAGCCCCCACTACAGGAATCAGCTACTTTGACGTCCGCCATGGCGGACGGCAAAGGCATGGACGGCGGACGGCAAAGGCCTTTGCCGTCAGCCACGGACGGCAAAAGGCTCCGGCAACGTGGACTACGGTAAACGGATACTTTGCCGTCTGCCACTGTTGGCAAAGTCTTTGCCGTCCGCCGCGGACGGCAAAGAGAGAGAGGCGGACGGCAAAGACGGCTGACGGCAATAGTTGCGCCGTCAGTCCGTTAAGTGGCTAACGGAAGGCCTTTGCCGTCCGCCGCAGACGGCAAAATTTCTAGGGTCTTTGCCGTCCGCCGTATGACGTCATCTACACGTCACTACGTGGAAGGTTCTTTGCCGTCTGCCACTGACGGCAAACTTTGCCGTCTGCCACTGTCGGCAAAGTCTTTGCCGTCTGCCACTGTAGGCAAACTGACCAAATTGGTCAGCTCCCAGGGAGCACAGTTTGCTGCCACGTGGCTTCTTTGCCGTCCGCGGCTGACGGCAAAGAGCCCTTTGCCGTCGGCGGCAGACGGCAAAGAGCCTGCCTATTGGCTCTTTTTTTCTGTTTTTTTGAATCCAACAATTTTCAGAGCAAATATATAAGACATATATACATATATTTCCATATCAGATATCCAGCACATAAGTTTCATAGCACATATCACATAAGTTTCACACATACACATAAGTTTCATAGCACATAAGTTTCATAGCATATATCACATAAGTTTCATAGCATATATAGATATTACAATGCAAAGTTTCATCAAGATAGGAAGTTCCATCATAGCAAGCTAGATACAATGCAAAGTTTCATCAAAGGAAAAGCAAGCACTCCATCATAGCAAGCTAGGTTCGATGAAGTGAATGAAATCTGCAAAATGGTAAATAAGAAAGTTAGAAATATGTGACTAGAACAAGAAGAAGACTAGAACAAGAAGTATATGTCATTTATGAGCTAACTTAGTTGAAATGGATCATATATGAGCCAACTTACTTGAAATGGGTCGTTTATGAGCTAAATAAGGTGAAATGGATCTTTTTTAGCTAACTAAGGTGAAATGGATTGTTTTTGAGCTAACTTAGGTGAAATGGATCAGCTATGAGCTAACTTACTTGAAATGGGTCGTTTATGAGCTAACTAAGGTGAAATTGATCTTTTTGAGCTAACTAAGGCATGAAATGGATCTTTTTTTAGCTAACTTAGGTGAAATGGATTGTTTAGGAGCTACTCTAGGTAAATTGGGTCATTTTAGAGCTAACTTGGATAAACTGGATCATTTATAAGCTAACCTAGGTCAGTAAGCTTATTAAGTCATTTTGGAGGAGAAGAAGCTAAGTCTACGTCATTATGGTAAGCATTGGAGGAAATAAAGCCAAGTCTAGGTCTTTATGCATGTGTTAAGCAAAATACTAGATAAACTTACCAAGATCCAGGAGGTGTAGGAGCGGGGTGGCTCGTGTCGGTAGCTGGAGAAGGATCGTGCGATGCTTGTCTGGAGTTATGCTCCACAAAAGATCATTTCCAATGTCTTGTTAGCATGATGACACTCAAATGTTAAGACTAGCAAGTAATGTCCATTCAAATAAAACTCACCGTGGTCCCAGGAGCAATCACTGGCATCGGCGGAGCGGTCTGACCTGTCTTCTCGCACACAGACTGCACATTTGGTTTTGACGACTCAGTCATACTAGTTAGTAATGAGACAAACACTACATGAATGTTTTGGCTAATCTGCAGAAGGAACTTACCACAAGGAGCTCGTACATGGCCCTTGCCTGCATGTCATTCCGTGCCCTCTCCTCCTCCAGCATCTTTGTCGTCCTCTCCTCCAACTCCCGCTGCCTCTCCGCCGCCTCCGCCAGAAGTTTCTCCGTTCTATCTCTCTCACTCTGTATAGCAGCCTGCAATACCACTCACATGACCATTTGTAATCATTGATGGAAGCGCACACAATGTAATGGAGAAAGATAACTGAGTACGTATCACTAACCTTGATGGCGAGTTGCACTGGCCGTTCACGAGGCCTTATCTCAGGAGCGGAGCTCGACTGGCGCGCCTTGATCTCCGGGAGAGTGCTAGGACAACGGATAAGTCCATCTCCAATGGCTATGGAGCCATGGTACCTCCCGCCACCAGATATCATCACCAGCTCTGGATCAATGGGACCCTGGCTCGGGTTAAAGTCCTCCCCTTTCCTCGCCTTCCCCTCATCTCTATATCTCACGAGCTTCCTGTGGGAGGAGATGTTGGTGAAGTTGTTTGCATCATCGAGGTCAGACTGAGAGAAAGCCTTGACTTTCTTGTATGAGGCAGTGTGGGCCATGGCATACAGGTCATACACCTCTGGCACCTTATCCGCCTTATTGTAGCGTGCCTGAAAGAGAGAAACAATGAAAATTAGTAATTAAAGCGCTCAAGCTAGCATGATGAATGAATTGCATGAATCATGAAGCAAACCACATACCCAGTTGCGCCCGAACTGATATAAGTTGGAGCTGCCTTGATGGTGTGGCACACCTTCCATTTGGGCACGTTTGTCCTTGGCCTCCTTGTGGAGGGCTAGCCATTGTGGTGAGCACCACTCATCGACCAACACCTCCCAACAATCCATCCGATCCGCACACCATCTCGGAGGCGCCTAAGTTAGCAAATAGAAACTTGAGCGCTACGGCTAAGAATTACTAAATGAAGGAACTTAAGTAGAGAAGGCCTTAAGAATTACCTTCATGTACTGCTCCTTACTCAGGAACTTATCGCGTCACGCCGGCTTGGTCTTCTTGATACCACGCAAGGCGTAGTAGTCTCGAACAGCCTGCACCCGAGCCTCGTGCCGTAAGTTCTGGAGTAGGCGCTTGCAGACGTTCTCGATAACATGTGCCGCCTCCTCCTCGTATCCCTCCTCACACCTGTAGAATGTCTGCAATCAAATGAGACAATGTTGATTAGTACAATTAATAACTAGCTAGTTGAAGATTTTTAAATGTGTAAAGGAGAAATTACCCAGAACTTTCTGATCACCATGTCTGCCCTCGTGACACACACGACACCGTCGATAATCTCATTTGGCGGGGCCGGGGCAGCCACGTAGTGCTCCCAGCTCAATCCAAGCTCTGGAAGCCGACCCTCACCAGGCAACGTGACAAACCCCGGGAAGTTTTGCCGGCAAAGAACTCCAAGGACGGAGTTGGGCCGGCGGACACTAGGATGGTGGTCCCAACCCCTGCAGCATGACAAGGCCAACACATTAGTTATTTGAAAAAACGTGAATGCACAAGGTACACAAATATTAAATGCACTTACGTACCTCTCCCCATCAGGGAAAACCAACCACCTCTGCTCGCGGGTCACCGGCACGGACGGGAGCCGTGTAGCACCACGCTGGTAGACGGTGCCCCCCTCCTCCTCCTCAAGATCAGTCGGCTCCCCGCCATCATCAGCATGGCCACTCGGCTCCTCGGGCTGATCCGGCCAGGTACCCCATTCGGACGTGTGCTCCTCCGGGGTCACGTGGGCCGAACTCTCGTGGGCCGAAGACCCGTGGACCGGAGGCTCGTGGACCGGAGTCCGTGTAGCCTCCTCCTCGGACGAGTCCACCCTAGCAGTCACGTCCTCGGGTGAAACGGCTGGGGGTGGCGGCGAGGAAGGCACCGTAGCAGTCACCCTACCTCCTCTCCCACGACCACGTGCCCCACCTCCTCTCTTCCTACCTCGTCCCCTGCTGGGCACCACGGTCGACGAAGAAGGGCCCGGCGGTGTGGCCATACTGTCCAGCAACGCTCGGCGGAGAGGTGCGTCTGGAATGGAAGACCTCAGACCACGCTCCCGACCAGCGCCCACCATCTTTCAACACCTGCCATGACAAACAGTAAATGAAATTAGTACAACATAAAAAAAGACCGACATGAATAATAATATGTGTATCACTTAAGTGTATCATCATCAAGTACAACATAAAAAAATGTAATACCTGACACTACTAATAATCTCGATCAGTATCATCAATAAATGCATAATCATCATCATCACTATAATCAATGACGGGCTCATAGGGTTCATTGGCATCAACATGTGCAAGTCCACCTTGACGTAATCGGTCAAGCATTGACAGGTCATCCGCAGCAGTAACCTCTTCTTGTTCCGGCTCTTCTTGTTCCTCCTCTGGGGTGATGTCGGATTCATTGTCGCTGTCTACTTCAATGTTTTGGGGTGAAGTATAGCGGTTCTTGAAACGCTTTTTGGAAAGACGTGTCTCTTGGAAGAATTCTCCTTCATATGTGTCTGGGTTAATGTGAGGTTCATAATCCTCTTCCTTTGGGGGAGAAAGTCTAGCACGTGGCGGCACTTCATAAACGACATCCCAACCTTTCAAATTTGGATTAGTTTGGCAGGCCCACGGTAGATAGAATACTTGGGTCGCCTGTTGAGCCATAATATAGACATCAGGAACATCTAAATGAGTGCTTTGGTTGATTTCAACTAGCCCTACATGTTCATGAGTCCTTCTAGTCTCCTTCGGCTGAAACCAATAACATTTGAAGACTACGACATTCGGTGGGTTTTCACCATAGAACAGAAGTTCATAAATTGCTTCAACTCTCCCATAATACTCGGTACCTCCTTCACCGATAGCAGATACACAACAATTTGTTGACTTTCGGTCCGCCATCGATAGCTCTTTGCCATAGGTACGAAAGCGATACCCGTTGATGTCGTACTTGTCAAATGAACGGACCTTATAGTCAAAACCATTAGCGACTTGTCTCAATTCGGCGTCCATAGACTCTGAATTAGCCTACAGGTTTAATATGAAAGGATTGTTGCATTATCCACAAATTAGCGAATGAAATGAAATTGTCTAATAGAAATTACCGTTTGTTTGAACCAAGAGATGAAACCGGGATAGCCACCTCCTTGCTTTGCGAGAAGCTCATACTCTTCAACGGAATCCTTTTGGATCTCCGCTCCATACGAGAATATGGTAACGTATCGACTGTATGACATATCCAGGAATAAGAGTAGTTCAAAGGAAATAGAAGTTGCGAAACAATGTACCGAGAACTTACTCGATGTACGGCCGCACTTCTATCAGGTTGTTGAAGATATACAACGAAATGGTCCGCCATTCTTCGTTATCCAAAGATACTGGATGTGAAACACTAGCTGGTGCGAGATTCCCTTTGAATAGGCTGAGGTTGGATCCACCCTTTTTAGGCTCGTCAGCATTGTACCGAGGCTTCGGATTATGCAAATGACGATTTTTGGCTTCGTAGTGCGCTGTTACGAAGTTTGCCGCCTCCTCTGTAATGAATGCCTCAGCCATCGATGCTTCAATTCTACGTTTATTTTTACATTTTTGTCGAAGCGTCTTCTGCATCCTCTCAGTTGGGTAGCACCAACGATTTTGAACGGGCCCCCCCAATCTTGCCTCGGTCGGGAGATGCAAAATCAAATGCTGCATTGGATTAAAGAAGCCCGGTGGAAAGATCTTCTCTAACTTGCAGATCAACTCCGGCGCCAACTCTTCCATTTCTTCTACCACGCCAGGCGATAGTTCTTTCGCACAAAGAACACGGAAGAAATAGCTGAGTTCTGCCAGTACTAGCCATTCATCCTCAGGGATGAAGCCACGCAACATCACCGGCATTACCCGCTCAATCCATATGTGCCAATCATGACTCTTGAGACCAAATATCTTCAGTTTATCAAGATTCGCTCCCCTCTTTAGATTCGCTGCATACCCATCAGGAAACATCAACTGCTGTTGCACCCACAAGAGAATTTCCCTCATAGCTGGCCTTCCAAGATTGAACCATGCCTTTGGCTTCGTCCAGTTCTGCTTTCCTTTCGGTTCTTTCATGTTTTCTAACGGCCTATCACATAGCGCCTCCAGATCGACTCTGGCCTTAGTATTATCCTTTGACTTCCCATCTATGCCGAACAATGTACCAAAAAGTGCCTCGGCGATATTCTTCTCGGTGTGCATCACGTCGATGTTGTGTGGGCAAAGGAGGTCTTTGAAGTAAGGCAGATCCCGTAAGCATGTTTTGTGAGTCCACGCGTGCTTAGTATTATACCCCTTGAAGTACCCTAGACGTTGTGGATCTGGCTCGAGAGCGTTTAACTGATCCAGGGTCTGTTGGCCTGTCAATGCAGGTGGTGCAGAGTTTTTGACAACTCTACCCCTAATGAAGTTCTTCTTGTCTTTCCTGAACTTATGGCGAGGATCCAGGAACTGTCTATGCATGTCGAAGCAAGAATACTTGCGACCGGCCTGAAGCCAACGAAACTCAAGAGCTCCCTTGCATGTGGGGCACGGGAACCTTCCATGCACACACCAGCCAACGAATAGCGCATACGCCGGCAAGTCATGCGTCGAGTACATGTACCAGACACGCATTATGAAGTTCCGTTTGCTAAAGGCGTCGTATGTCTTGAACCCATTATCCCAGGCTTCTTGCAATTCGTCCTTAAGCGGCTGCATGTACACATTCATATTTTTGCCCGGATAGTTGGGTCCTGGAATTATCAACGTCAGGAAAATGTTCTTTCTTTGCATAATCTGTCCGGGGGGGAGATTGAGTGGAAAGACAAATACGGGCCAACAACTCTATTGGGTTGCCGTCATACCAAACACACTGAACCCATCCGTGCTGATGCCGACTCGAGGATGCCTCGGATCTGCCGCTTTGTCAGCATGTAATTCATCAAACTTTTTCCACGCAACACCATCCGATGTGTGTACCATCATCAGATTCCCATCTGCATCTAGTTCGGTTCTTTTGCCTGTTTTGTGCCATGTCATCTGTCTGGCCGTCTCTTCGACCATGAAAAGACGTTGAAGTCTTGGTACGATTGGCATATACCGAAGAACACTAACGGGGATTTTGGTCTGTGTCTTCTCACCCATACCGTTGTCTACCACAATATACCTGGAAGACTTGCAAATGGGACAATAGTTCAAGTCCGCATAGTCAAGCCTAAATAAGGCACATCCTTTCTCACAGGCATGTATCTTCTCATAGGGCATCTTCAGTGCACGGAGGATTTTGTCCGACTGGTACAGGTTTGCAGGCATTACATGGCCTTTGGGTAGAAAGCGTCCAAATACTGTCATAATTGCGTCATAGCATTCTCTGCCCAAGTTGAACTGAGCCTTCAGAGCCATTACTTGTGAGATGGCATCCAACTGACAAAGCTCAGTGTGCTCGTGGAGCGGACGTTTCGAAGACTCCAACATTTCATTGAAGGCCTTTGCAGATTCCTCCATCTCCTCGTCCGAATCCCGAGCATCATCATAGCCTTGCACCATGTTTTCCATCCCGGTACCATGCTCGTTGGTGCGACGACGATCCACCTCAGCTCGGTCACGTTGGGCAGACTCACCATGAAATGTCCACACCGTATAATCGGGCGTAAAACCACTCTTCTGCAGGTGTTTGCCCATTTCAGCCTCTGTCTTCTTTTCCCAATTGCCGCACCGGAAACAGGGGCACTAGGTTTTATTTTGGCCATTTGCAAATGCGGCTTGCACAAACCCCTTAGTTTTTGTGAACCATTCAGCGCTCCATTTGTTCTGACCAGTGTGACCGGTATACATCCAATCACGGTCACTCATCTTGACTTTCAGAGCTACTGGACACACAACAATTATATATGTAATTCACCATGTATATCTTCATCAGTTGATCTACTTTGTCAATTTTATTACGTCCATGCAACCTACACTCTAATAGGTAATGATAGGTCCTAATCCCACCCGTGTATGTGTAGATTGGGTTCATTTTCCCATGCTATGCTCCGGATCCGACGCAAAATTTCGGCAGCACCTCCCCGCTGTTCTCCTGATACACGTCTCTGCAATAAACAGAGAGGATGTGTACCCGGAGAACAACAGGGGAGGCACTGACGAAATATATGCGTCGGATCCGGAGCAAAGCATATGGGAAAACGAACCCAATCTACACATACTCGGGCTGTCCATGGATAGCGTTGGACAATTCGAAAGAATCAAGGTTATAAATATGCAAATGCATGCATATTTATAACTATGACGCTTACGAACGGGAGACACATATTGGTTACGCATACTGATGATTCAAGACACATATATAGCTAGCTATCAAGTTTCATCGGAATAGATCAAATAATTAATGGGGGAGGAGGACTTGTCATTTGTGCTCACCCACGAACGAAGGGGCAGAGCTCGTCAAACGCACGGCGAGGTCGTCAAACACCAAACCTCGCAGCCATGAAACAACTGCACATTTAAAACTACACGATCAACACAATTATATATGATGTTTTTCATAACAAAATCGAAAAATATATGACCTAACTAATAATTCACAAATATATGACCCCGTCGGCCTCTGGAAGCCAAAGAACACCTTTTTGGAAGGTTTCGGGGGTCGGGGTGTCCTGTCGGTGTCTCGGGGTCTCGGGGGTCGGTTTCTCGGGGTCTCGGGGTCGGGGTGTCGGGTCGGGGTGCCGGGTCGGGGTCGGGGTGCCGTGTCGGTGTCGGGG
>NC_057797.1:22760005-22765847 GCF_018294505.1 Triticum aestivum | reverse complement strand
CGTCCGCCAGCGGACGGCAAAGAGGTGGAACGTTAAATTTTTTTCCAAACGGGCGGGGGGTGGGGGCCACCTCTCTCTTTGCCATCCGCAAGCGGACGGCAAAGATTCTTTGTCGTCCGCCAGCAGACGGCAAAGAGCTAGCGGACGGCAAAGAGCTTCTTTGCCGTCCGCTAGATCTTTGCCGTCTGCTTTTGGGTAGCTGATGGCAAAGAGCTTCTTTGCCGTCAGCTAGCGGACGGCAAAGAGCTGGCAGATGGCAAATTAGCTGATTCCAGTAGTGCCCCCCCCTTTAGTACCGGTCCAGCATGAACCCGTGCTAAAGGGCAACCACGTGGCACGAGCCAGCTCCGGGGGCCGGCAGCGCTTTAGTACCGGTTGGTAACACCAACCGGTACTAAAATGTTTGGGGGGTTTTTGGTTTTATGATTTCTTTTTCATTTAATTTTGTGTTTTCCATTTTAATTCTTTTTCGTTTGCTGGTATTTTACGATACTACACATTGTACACGTTATGCATATATATGGTAGCTAGTAGAACCAATCATATATATAGATCATCAATGTCTCACAAACCACCATATTAATTCACACATACACACATGTATAGCTATATACAATTTCTCATACATATGCATGTTGCCTTCGGAGCCAGTTGCATTAGCCTAATTGGTGCCTTCGAAGCACGATCTGTTCGATGGGGGCGGTAGCGGGTAATAGTATTCTCCCTTAGGATTTATGACCTGGTCGAGCCAAAATCCCGCTATTTCCTCTTGAAGTGCTTGTACGCGCTCCGTATCTAGGAGCTTGTCCCGCACCTCTGTGAACTGTTAAGAAGGAGATCAATATGCATGTGTATTAGTTGTGTGACTAGATATCGATAATGGTGCACAAATTGTGAATAGTGTTCTGACAAGCGTACCCATTCCTGTCTTTGAGATCTGCTCCTTTCGGATGCCATCATGCGAATGTTCTCGCAAACGCAGTATGCACACAGATCAGTCCCCTGCGCCTGCTTTATGGCCTTTACGAGAATGGAATTTAATTTGATCAGATAATAATTAATCAAGCATGATAATATTAAAAAGATGGCAGCTAGCTACCAATACTTAATTACTTACCCTGGGTCGAAGCCATCTCAGCTGTCGTTTCCATTCGCCTTCCGTTTTGCTGATGAACCTTGCCCAAGCCGTGCCCGCCGACAAAGAAAATGAATAAAGGGGTTATTAAATAGTTCATATCATGAAATGACGAACTAAATAGGCCGAGATATATAGTTAATAATGATTGAAATTACCTGTTGACTATCCCAAACAAGATGTTATAGTCACTATTTTCTTTGAGTAGTGAGTCCACTATTTCAACTATTCCTTCGTCAACTTTAATGATACACAAGATCCAGTGAAATCTGCATGCACACACATTTGCTTGTCTTAATTAAGCGGGCATATGTAAGCAAAAACATGTAGCTGGCTAGCTAGTAGAAAAAACAGAGAATTTGTAGTACAAGAAAGTGTGACTCACTGGAAGTTGTAAGGAAGTAGTATATCTTCATTGTATTTGAGGCGCTTCAAGAACTCGAACATGTTGTCCTCTACCTGCTTTTTATAATAGTTGCTTATATTCCATGTGTATTCATTAACGGTGTTTGGGTCAATGAACCCAATGCCATAGCGTCCACCTTTTTTCATTTCATACATCTTCATCCTGCATAATACCACAGAAAAGAATATAGTGAGGATAATTACAGGTAATGATTGATCAAAAGGATCAATACAGCTAGCTTGAGACTTAAATTACAGAAAGAAATCACTTACACACAATAGCAACTGACGATAGATTTGTCGAGTGCGCCTTGATTGTATAACTGAAACAGTTCAGAATACTCAACGGTCCCAGGTTTCTCATGGTAGTAATGATCCTTGTTGACTTGCACCATGAGGGACTGTCGATCGGTTCTCTTGGTAATTTCCATGTACCATTGATGCAATTCATACATTCTCGTTGGGAGCTTCTTGACATCTTCTGGCTTGACCAAAGGTTGGCCCCGGACATATTTCCTTTTTATTTCCTCCTCTGTAAGCACAGGCATGTCCTCGATCTCGAGGAGTTGTCCAACAGTGATCTTGAGTTCTTCAGCCTGCGTTATATGGTGCTGGGTTATTACAACATCGCCCACCTGGGGAACGTAAACTGTTTGCCCACAATAATATTGGCCGCGCATACTGTCACGTGTTGTTGGCGGCACAACAAGCGGGGGGATCGGTTGCGCCCACTGTTCTCCCAGCTGGGCAACGGTTCTCCCGCATTTTTTGACAGCTGCTTGTTGTTTGCTCGAGCTCGAGCTCGCCTCCTTCTGTAGACGTTGTCGATGTAACTTCCTGATGTGGCGCTCATAGTGTGTGTCAACAGGCTTAGGAGCTGGTGGTTCAGCCATACAAATGAAGTGGTCAATAACTTCCACAGGCACTTTCTCCCTTGGCGGCGGTGGCGGTTTCGGTCCAAAATGGGCGTCGACTTCTGCCCGCACTATGGCATTGGTTTGCTCCTTGGTCTTGTCGTAAGCCCTCTCAGGAAGAGGATTAGTGAGGTTTGGACCATATTTATATCGCTTGCCTCAGCCTGTACTTCCTGTACTATGACCTCGACTGGTACCGCTACGCACCATAGCTGCGGGGTGTCTCTTTTGCGATTGCTGAGGCGGCAGAGACGGCTGACGGGGCTGAGTTGGACAAGGAGGAGTGGCCTGAAGCAGTGCCGGACTTGGAGGAGGAGTGGCCTGACACTTTGCCGGACTTGGAGGAGGAGTGGACGTCTGACGCTGTGTCGGACTTGGAGGAGGAGTGGCCTGACACTTCTTTGCCGGACTTGGAGGAGGAGGAGTGGCCTCACGCGTTGGTGGACTTGGAGGAGCGGGAGTCTGCTGAATCGGTGGCGGACTTCGACGAGGAGTCGGGTGACGCGGTGTCGGTGGCCTTCGAAAGATGATGCAATCCTTTCTCCATAGGATGATACGATGTTTTTGGCCTCTCTGAGTGTGTGCTCCTCGTCACCTCCAGGAATGTCAAGCTCTAGCCCCAAATATTGGTCCACCACCTCATCAACCATGACACGAGTATAGCCTGCTGGAATCGGGTTGCAATGGAAGGTTGCATCGGGGGAATTTGTATAAGCAACGCCGTCCGCCACCTTCAAGGATATGTTCTTAATTTTGAAGTGTAGCTCGCAGTTAGTGTTATTCGTGATGTCATCCACAGGGTATCTATCCAGCATTGCGTCAAACGGGGCGGAACCCATGCTGCTTCTCGGCATGGATGGGGCGGTGGTATCCAATGCTGGATCATCCGCTAGCTGCTGCAGCTGCTGAGACCCCCTTTGCTGACTAAGTGAGTCGATCTGCTCCTGCTGCCGCTGGAATTTGACTGCCAAGTCCGCGTGCGCTGATTCTAGGCCTTGAAGGCGTTCACGGTCCAGCTTCCTCTTCTCCTCCTCCATCTTCCTCTGCTTCTCCTCCGCAATCTTCCTTCTCGCACGGGTTCTGTAGTCGGCATTCCAGTCCGAAAACCCCTCATACCTCGGAATAGCGCCCTTGCCTCGTGGTCTTCCTGGGTGTTCAGGATTTCCCAGGGCACGTGTAAGCTCGTCGTTCTCTCTGTTCGGCTGGAACACCCCCGTTCGAGCCTCTTCTATTGCAACAAGTATGTTATCGTCGGCTCCGTTCAGACATGCCTTCGTCGAAACTTTGCCTGTCTTTGGGTCCAACTCCCCCCCATGCGCATAGAACCAACTCTTGCACCTGGGGGGCCAGCTCTTAGTAACCGGAGTGACACCTGCATCCTCCATCTCTTTCTCAGACTTATCCCACTTAGGCATTGCCACCGCGTAGCCACCTGGCCCCAGCTTGTGGAACTTATCCTTTTTTTCGGCATTCTTCTTGTTTATTCTCGACCGTTCCTTAGCTAATTCTGAATCCTTGAGTTTCACAAAATCGTCCCAATGAGCACTTTGATTCTCTAGTATCCCCTCGAATACTGGAGTCTTCCTTCCTCCCTTGACGTACTTCTCCCATTCACATCTCTTGTGGTTCTTGAATGCAACCGCCATCTTCCTAAAAGCAGCGTCCTTGACTTTCTGCACATCTGCTTCTGTGAAATGATCTGGTAGGGTGAAATGTTTCATGAGAGTATCCCAAAGTAGTTTTTTTATTCTCGTCGACAAAAGTAACATTTGGACGTGGCTTTGCTGGCTTTCTCCATTCTTGAAGGGAGATCGGGAGTTGGTCCTTCACAAGAACTCCGCACTGACGAACGAACTTGTCCGCAATCTTCTTAGGCGCTAATGGTTCGCCATTAGGTTTGAATGCCTCGAAATTGTACTTTACGCCCTCCTTCAACTTTTTGTTCGGGCCTCGTTTCGTCCTTTTGCCTGAAGATTTGCTCGATCCGGATGGCTGAAAGAAGAAAGATCGATTCGTTAATATATATCTTCAATTCATTTAAAACATGCGATGATCACCAGATTCCTGCTTATATAAATATATATACCTCGCCGGTGTTTGTTGTTTCAGGATCAACATGTTCTTCGTCATCGTCATAATCGTAGTTCATGACTTCATCAATTCGGTCGTCGCGATCGAATATCATATCACCCTCTCCGGTGTTGTTTCAAAATTCGGAGCCGTCAAAATCTTTCATTCTGATCATCATCTGGCCCGCGTATCATATCGAACATGTCTGTTCTCTCTATCTCTGTCGGTATTATTGTCCGCCATAGCTTTTATTTAACTATGCCAAAAGAAATATAAAACAATTTAGTATAATCTCGAATAATAGATATAATCTCGAATACATCGTCTCGAATAATAGATATAATCTTGAATACATCGTCTCGAATAATAGATTTAATCTCGAATACATCGTCTCGAATAATATATAATATTGAATAGTACATCACTGGCTAGGTACCTAATTAAAGATCGTATACTACAGAAGAATCTAGGACACTCAGGGTTCCTGCGGCACGGGCGGTGGACACCCAAAGAGAAGGAACCCTCACAGGATCATAGCTGAAGTGAGATCCCTGAAGAAACTGCCAGGTATTGGAGAACCTGCCGCCCTCTAACGCAACCATGTAGCGATGGACGTGCTCGTCCTCCTCCCTGACACGATGACGTACCACCTCCGGCAGGGCCGGCTCCCTCCGCACCGAAACTGGCCCACGCGAACGCCACCAAACGAGATCAGGGTCGACGACGGGACCCAGGGCCGGGTTCCTCCTCAAGCGGCGCGCCCCTCCAGGCAGCACCTCCCAGTGCCAGCCCGGCGGAGCCCAGTCCCGGACATGGGTCAGCTGGACGTCGTCGCGGATGTGTCGACGGCGAGGATGCGGGCCGGGCATCGTCGACAACAAATACTAGCTATATGCCCGCAAAAAGTTACATTTTTTTAATGATTGGATTTTGATAACTAAAATTTCTAACATTTCTATAACATTTCTAACAATGCTATATATAACTAAGATTTCTATAACATTTCTAATATTTCTATAACTAAAAAAAAGAAAAATTTCTAACTTTTTTATAACTATTTCTATAACTAAAAAACAGAAAAATTTTCTAACAATTCTAACTTTTTATAACTATTTCTATAACTAAAAAACAGAAAAATTTCTAACAGTTCTAACTTTTTTATAACTATTTCTATAACTAAAAACAGAAAAAATTCTAACAATTCTAACATTTCTAACATTTCTAACTATTCTAACAATTCTAACATTTCTAACTATTTCTAAAAAACAGAAAAATCTATAACTAAAAATGTATGTGTGTGTGTGTGCGCGCGCTCACC
>NC_057797.1:22644449-22759568 GCF_018294505.1 Triticum aestivum | reverse complement strand
TGACGACGGGGACGACGGGGACGGGACGACGGGGCGGCGACGACGGGGACGGGGCGGCGACAGGCCGGGGCGGCGACGAGGGATATGGAGACGGCGGGGGCGGCGGGCGACGGTGCAGAGGAGAAGAAGCAGAGGGAGAGATGAGAAACTGACGAAATTTTGAAGTGTTTTCTTATATAGAACCCACCTTTAGTACCGGTTGGAGCCACCAACCGGTACTAAAGGTCTGTTTTGGCTAGCCCAAGCGGCGGGAAGCGACCCCCTTTAATACCGGTTGGTGGCTTAAACCGGTACTAAAGGCCCCCCTTTAGTACCGGTTGGTGCCACGACCCGGTACTAAAGGGTGTGCGCTGCCAGGCGAGGGGCACAAAAGTTTAGTCCCACCTCGCTAGCCGAGGGGCACTCGCACCTGCTTATAAGCCCCGCCGTCGCTGCTGTCTCGAGCTCCTCTCTTAAGCAGGCCTTCTGGGCCTACCTCTTCTGCGATGCCCTGTTGGGCCTACTAGGCTAGCGGGCCTGCATCCTGGCCTAACTTGAATTTGGGTTTCTAGTCGTATGCAGGCCTGTGTGGCCCAGTAGGTGGGCTTTTTTTTCTTATTTTTTTTGATTTATTTATTTTTGTGAATAACTTAACTTTGAAAATAGATTTTTCAGTGATTCTTTTTTCTTATGTTTAATATTAGTGTGTTTTATCATTATATTCAATTTGGTAATGCTTACATTATTTAAAAAATGAAATGCCTTTGTAACGGATGAGTTTTCGTCCGAAACCCTGATACTTCGAAACAGATTGTCCATTTTGTACACGAAGTGCATCCAGTTTTTGCGGTAACCCTATCTACTTTTTTGCACATGCTATGTGGGTGAAATTATGATACCATGCCAACTTTCAACCTTTTCTGAGTTCATTTGAAATGCTTTTCAATTTCAGGGTCATTTAGCTGAAAAAATCAGTAAATGCATGAAAGAATTTGCTTGCACATAAAATTTCTTCGCGTTTCAAATGGCAAAACACATAACTAGCTACCCTAACTATTACAGAGATTTCCTCCTGGGTGTGAAACACAGAAGAAAGTGATGATAGTTAAGCCGATCACATCCCAGATCTTTGGGTGTGAAACTTTTTCTTCGCGTGTGTCCCTTTGCGTCGTAGCCATGGAAAATCTTCATCATTTAACGGGATGCTCGGGTCAATATTCACTGTGATTGGAGCAATTTCATCAAACTTTTCATAATCTTCTGACTTGTCTATCTTGTCATCCACTCCCACGATGTTTCTCTTCCCAGAAAGAACTATGTGCCGCTTTGGCTCGTCGTACGATGCATTCGCTTCCTTATCTTTTCTTTTTCTTGGCTTGGTAGACATGTCCTTCACATAGAAAACCTATGCCACATCATTGGCTAGGACGAATGGTTCGTCTGCATAAGCAAGATTGTTGAGATCCACTGTTGTCATTCCGTACTGCGGGTCTTCCGTTACCCCGCCTCGTGTCATATTGACCCATTTGCACCGAAACAAAGGGACCTTCAAACCACGTCGATAGTCAAGTTCCCATATGTCCTGTATATAACCATAATATGTTTCCTTTCCCGTCTTGGTTTCTGCATCAAAGCGGACACCACTGTTTTGGTTGGTGCTCTTCTTATCTTGGGCGATCGTGTAAAATGTATTACCATTTATCTCGTACCCTTTGAAAGTCATTATATTTGAAGATGGTAACTAGGACAGCAAGTACAGGTCATCTTCAATAGAGGTGTCATGCATGGTACGTGCTTGCAACCAGCTCGCGAAACTCCTGGTTTGTTCATGTGTAATCCAGTCATCAGACCGCTCCGGGTGTTTGGAGCGTAGCAAATTCTTGTGTTCATCCATATACGGAGCCACCAAGGCGGAATTCTGTAGAACTGTGTAGTGTGCTTCCGTGAGAGAATGTCCGTCCATACATATTATTTGTTCCCCTCCTAGCGTGCCTTTTCCATCCAGTCTGCCCTTATGCCGCGATTCAGGAACACCAATCGGCTTAAGGTCAGGAATAAAGTCAATACAAAACTCAATGAACTCCTCATTTTGAAGGCCCTTGGAGATGCTTCCTTCTGGCCTAGCACGGTTATGAACATATTTCTTTAAGACTCCCATGAACCTCTCAAAGGGGAACATATTGTGTAGAAATACAGGACCCAAAACGTTAATCTCTTCGCATAGGTGAACTAGGACGTGTGTCATGATGTTGAAGAAGGATGGTGGGAACACCAACTCGAAACTGACAAGACATTGCACCAAATCATTCTGTAACCTTGGTATGATTTCTGGATCGATTACCTTCTGAGAGATTGCATTGAGAAATGCACATAGCTTCACAATGGCTAATCGAACGTTTTCCGGTAGAAGCCCCCTCAATGCAACCATATCATGTAGGGCAGGTCCCAAAATGTAGATTTCTTCTTCCACATGGGTGCGCGTCCGTCAGCGTCATTCGAAACAGGTTGTCCACCAGGACCCTTTCCAAAGACCACCTTCAAATCCTTGACCATATCATGTACATCAGCACCAGTAAGGTGGCGAGGCTTCGTCCGGTGATCCGCCTCACCTTTGAAATGCTTGCCTTTCTTTCTTACGGGATGCCTGCTCGGAAGAAATCGACGATGTCCCAGGTACACATTCTTATTAGCCAAATATATACTGTCGGTATCGTCCAAACAGTGCGTGCATGCGCGGTATCCCTTGTTTGTCTGTCCCGAAAGGTTACTGAGAGCAGGCCAATCATTGATGGTCACGAACAGCAACACCTTTAGGTCAAATTCTTCCCATATGTGCTCATCCCACGCACGTACACCTGTTCCATTCCACAGTTGTAAGAGTTCTTCAACTAATGGCCTTAGGTACACATCAATGTCGTTGTCGGGTTGCTTAGGGCCTTGGATGAGCACTGGCATCATAATGAACTTCCGCTTCATGCACAACCAAGGAGGAAGGTTATACAAACATAGAGTCACAGGCCAGGTTCTATGGTTGCTGCTCTGCTCCCCAAAAGGATTAATGCCATCTGCGCTTAGACCAAACCATACGCTCCTTGCGTCATCTGCAAACTCCTTCCCGTACTTTCTTTCGATTTTTCTCCACTGCGACCCGTTAGCGGGTACTCTCAACTTTCCGTCTTTCTTACGGTCTTCTCTGTGCCATCGCATCGCCTTGGCATGCTCTTTGTTTTGGAACAAACGTTTCAACCGTGGTATTATAGGAGCATACCACATCACCTTGGCAGGAATCTTCTTCCTGGGGCGCCGGCCCTCGACATCACCAGGGTCATCGCGGCTGATCTTATAGCGCAATGCACCACATACCGGGCAAGCGTTCAAATCCTCATACTCACCGCGGTAGAGGATGCAATCATTAGGGATTGCATGAATCTTCTGCACCTCTAACCCTAGAGGGCAGACAACCTTCTTTGCTTCGTACGTACTCTCGGGCAATTCGTTGTCCTTTGAGCATATCCTTTATCATTACCAACAACTTTCCAAATCCCTTGTCAGATACACCATTCTCTGCCTTCCATTGCAGCAATTCCAGTGTGGTGCCCAGCTTTTTCTTGTCACCTACGCAATTCGGGTACAACAATTTTTTGTGATCCTCTAACATGTGCTGCAACTTCTTCTTCTCCAAAGCACTTGCGTAGTTTCTCTTTGCATCGGCAATGGCCCGACCTAGATCATCAACGGGCTCATCTGATGCCTCTTCTTCAGCTTCTTCCCGCATTGCCGGCTCAGCTTCTTCCCGCATTACCGGCTCAGCTTCTTCCCCCATTGTTGTATCATCGTATCCAGGAAACCCATGGCCAGGATAGCTGTCGTTGTCCTCTTCTTCTTCATTGTCTTCCATCATAACCCCTCTTTCTCCGTGCTTGGTCCAAACATTATAGTGGGGCATGAAACCGGACTCAAACAGGTGGACGTGAATGGTTCTTGACGTAGAGTAATTGTGACCATTCTTACAGCCAGCACATGGACAAGGCATAAAACCATCCGCCCGCTTGTTTGCCTCAGCCGCAATCAGAAAAGTATGCACGCCCTCAACGAACTGGGGAGAGCATCGGTCATCGTACATCCATTGCCGGCTCATCTTCATTACACAATACCGAATAGACCAAATTAATACAAGTTCATACATAAAGTTCATACAACACTTAAATGCAACAAACAAATAACTCTCTAGCTAAAGCATTTAAATGCAACAACAAATGCGATTAAGATCGCAACTAGGTAACAATGGATCCAACAGCATAATGATACCAAGCCTCACTATCGATGGCATATTTTCTAATCTTTCTAATCTTCAAGCGCATTTTGTCCATCTTGATCTTGTGATCATCGACGACATCGGCAACATGCAACTCCAATTCCATCTTCTCCCCCTCAATTCTTTTCAATTTTTCTTTCAAGTACTCGTTTTCTCTTTCAACTAAATTTAACATCTCGACAATAGGGTCGGTTGGAATTTCCGGTTCACATACCTCCTAGAAAAAATTTCTATGTCAACTTGATGGGCATAATTTGTCATGAACACGAAATGCAACTAGTTTTAAAAGAGAATATATATACCACATCTGAATCATAACAAGGACGAGGGCCGACGGGGACGGATATCAAAACCATGGCACTATATGTATAACAAACAACGTACGGGTAAGATAATTATACGAGTAACTAGCTATATATCCAAATCACACAAACATCAATTTTTATATAAAATTTCATGAACAAAGAGGCGCACCACAAGGTGGTGCCGGCGACGGGACGGTGCGGGCGATCGACGGTGGTTACGACGGAGATTTAGAAGGCACTAAGTAAACCACACCTACATATGCAAACTAAGTGTTATTTTTGAGCTAAAATTGCATATAAATCAAATACTAGCACATAATATATATATATATTTCCTCCCAAATTACTAAACTCACAAATTAATCACTATATAAAGCATTGCAAGAGTAAATCTAGCAATGAGAGATGAAAGGACAAAGTTGCTAACCTTTGTGATCATTTCAATGGATGGGGGCCTTCAAATCTTGAAAAAATTTGGGCAAAATGTGTGATGAGCTCGAGAGGAAGAGGGGAAGAACAGAGAGGAGAGGGGAAAGGGGAAGAACAGAGCGAGCTCGGGTGGACGAAGGGTTTATGTAGGACGACCTTTAGTACCGGTTCGTGCCAAGAACCGGTACTAAAGGGGCTGGAGGGGCCCCAGTCTGACAACATCCTGCCACCACTCTCATTAGTACCGGTTTGTGGCACGAACTGGTGCTAAAGGTTCGCCACGAACCGGTACTAATGAGAGCGGCCCAGCTAGCCGTTGGAACCGGCACTAATGTGTACATTAGTGCCGGCTCAAATACAAACCGGCACTAATGTGCTTCATGTTTGACCCTTTTTCTACTAGTGTAAGCAAGGAGGAAACATTATAGACTATAAATGGGTATATAAAATTAAAAGGAAATCTGATGGCACAATAGACAGGTACAAGGCTAGGTTAGTGGCTAAAGGATTCAAACAAAGATATGGTATTCACTTTGAGGACACCTTTAGTCCAGTAGTTAAAGCTGCTACTATTAGGCTTGTTCTGTCTGTTGCTGTCTCCAGGGGATGGAGCCTTCGCCAATTGGATGTACAGAATGTGTTCTTGCATGGCATTCTCGAGGAAGAAGTATATATGCGACAGCCACCTGGTTTTGAGGATGGGTCAAGACCACATCAAGTATGCAGGTTGGACAAAGCTTTATATGGTCTCAAACAGGCACCCAGGGCGTGGTATTCAAGGTTGAGCTCGAAGCTACAACTACTTGGTTTCCGACCATCAAGGGGAGATACCTCTCTGTTCTTCTTTCAGAAAGGGAAGGTGATCATATTTATGTTAATTTATGTGGATGATATAATTGTTGCTAGCTCTTCATCAAAAGCCACCTCAGCATTGTTGAAAAATTTGAAAAATGACTTTGCAATCAAAGATCTGGGAGAGGTGCATTATTTCCTAGGCATAGAAGTTAAAATATTAAATGAAGGTATTTTACTTACACAAGAAAAGTATGCCAAGGACATATTAAAGCGTGTAGGAATGACAGATTGCAAGCCTTCCAGCACACCCATGTCAACTACTGAAAAATTGTCATTGCATGAAGGAGAATTACTAAGTTGAGAAGAAGGAACTAAATACAGAAGTACGGTTGGTGCACTCCAGTACTTAACATTAACAAGACCAGATATATCTTTCTCTGTCAACAAAGTCTGTCAGTTTTTGCATGCTCCTACTTCTGTTCACTGGACAGCTGTAAAGAGAATACTAAGATATATCCAAGGGAGTGCTGGCACTGGTCTGACAGTATGCAAATCTTCTTCAACAACTGTTAGTGCCTTTTCTGATGCAGATTGGGCAGGATGTCTTGATGACAGGAGATCTACTGGAGGCTTTGCTGTGTTTTTTGGTTCAAACCTTATATCATGGACTGCAAGGAAACAAGCAACAGTTTCACGTTCTAGCACTGAGGCTGAGTACAAATTTTTGGCAAATGCTACTGCTGAGGTGATGTGGATAGAGACACTTCTTGATGAGTTAAATATTGATAGACCACATGTGTCGTACTCATAGTGTGATAATCTTGGAGCAACATATTTGTTTGCAAACCCTGTATTTCATGCCAGGACAAAACACATAGAGATTGACTTTCACTTTGTATGTGAGAGAGTTGCACAGAAACTTTTGGAGATAAAATTCATCCCAACTGGAGATCAAGTTGCAGATGGGTTCACTAAACCACTACAAGTTCGAAAGCTTCAAGCCTTCAAGAACAATCTCAACCTTGACATGTTAAGATTGAGGGAGGATGTTAAAAGGTAGATTGTAGCGTGTCAACTTGTGTACGTATTTGTGTATGCGTTGGTTGTAATCCTGCGTGAGTTGTAATCGAGGTAGGTTGTTATAGTCTGGCCTTATCTTGTATAGCTTGGATTAGGGGCCAAGACTTCAACAACCTACCTCACCGCATGTACCCTGTGCTATATAATCAACACGAACGCGTCCCTGATGAGATCATCAAACGAATGCGTCCCTGATGAGATCATCAAACGAACGCGTCCCTGATGAGATCATCAAACGCTTAACCTAGTTTCTTACAGTAAAAAGAGTCCACAAAGTTTACATTATTACTGCTCTACTCCCGTGTCCTCCCCGCAAATATAGTACAACCATTGAAATGAATGATGGTCACTCCTTACCTTTTTCTTGCGGGGAAACACACTTCATACCAACTTGCCTCTCTTTCACACTTCTAACCAACTTGCCTCTCTTAAATGATTTTGATATAGTGATGACGCCTCTCGAGAAGCCTACAGCTTTCTCACGTAGTCATTTTCAGAGGTAGACCACCCCGTGTGTAAAAGAAAGACGCGCCCCGGTCGCTCTCGCGGGCGGGCTGGGTGCAACCCTAGCCGCCGTCGTCCGCAGGCGGGGAGTGTGGCGTTCCCAAAGGGCGACGCGGCAGCGCTTCTGGTGGCCGGGCTCCCGGCGCGGCGGTGGCTGCGTGGCGGGTTGGTGGGGTGGGCCTACGCGACGGTGTGGCCGGGTGGCTGGCTGGGTCGGGGCCGTCAGATCCGGCAGTTGGAGCCGCGAGCTGCGACGGCGCGGACTGGTTGTGCCAACTAGCTTGGCTGGCCCGACCTCCAGTGGGGTGGGCGTGGGCAGAGGGTTGCCCTCGGCCGCCCCTTTGTGGTCGGCACTGGGCAATTTGGCAGCCTTCTCGGGCTGCCTTTGGCTCGGTTCTGTCCGGATCTGGGATGGATCCTAGTGGAGTTCATGTACCTCGCAAGGATTAGGCTTGGCAGTCGTGTGGTGGTGGCATTCGTCGATGAGGCGGCTGCTGTGGCTTGGGCGGCGGCGGTTGGCTGTGGATGGCGAGGTGCGGGTGTGGGGGCCTCCTCCCTTCTCCTAGGTTCGGGTCGGCGGTGCGGACAAATCGCGCCACAGTGATGGCCAGGACTTGGGGTTTGTGCCCGGACGATCAGTTTGGGGCCCGAGGCAGGTCGACGCTCTGGCTCTTGGTAGATGATGGTGGGCGCGATCCGGGTGGTGGCCATGAGCGGTGAGGTTCTTCCCCTCGTTGGTACAGTGGTCGATGGTGGTGGTTGAGACCTGCTCTTCCATCGGACAGATCGGGGCCGAAGGCCATGAACTTGGTGTTCGTTGAAGAGAGCTCGGCGGCGGTCGTCGATAGCCACAGGATTTTGTCTCCCCCCCCCGGTCCACCGGGACTGGCTGGGGATGCATGTGTTGGTGCCTCCTACTATGGAGGCGCCGATCCTGACGCCGTGGCTAGTGTCGGGCTAGGAGTGAAAGGAGGCACATGCTACTCTTCCTACCATGGTGGGTGCTTCGTGATGTGGGCGATGTGTTGTGTCTCGGACATGGACGCCCGGGTGGCGACCCCGGAAGGTGGTTCGCATGGTTGGCTCTCCGGCTGGCACCATGGCGCGGTGGTGGTGGGCGTCAAGAAGGGTAGCGGCGGGTAACTCGGGTGTGCTCTGTCTTTGGAAGTGGCGTAGCTCCGACCTTGATCTAGGGATCTAATCTCGTCACGCATGTCCTGGAGGCTTCGTGATGACATGGGGGACCTGTCGAGCGAAAGCTTAGTGCTTTGTCGCCGACGATTGTGATGCTTGTGGGCTTTTCTTGGAGGGGCCAATTATGGCAACTTGATATTCCATGCCCGAGGGCCTTGTCGTAGCCCGTACATGACTTTGCTTAACTTTAGTACTTTGTGCTCTTCTTCCTCTTTGACGAATCCAGGTGGTTTGTTCACATAAACCTCTCCTACTAACTCCCTGTTCAAAAATGTGGAATTTACATCCATGTGATGTATCCTCCATGATTCTTGAGCCGTGAGAGCTACGAGAAATCTTACTGATTCCATCCCTACAATGGGAATAAACACTTCTTTGAACTCTAAAAATTTCTCCTGCACGTACTCTTTGGCTACTAGCCTCGCTTTGTGCTTCACACAATTCCCTTCGGTATCTTTCTTGATCTTAATTCCCTTAGTTATTGTTGTCTCCTCCTCCACAGTGTAACACCAACACTCCATCGTATTTGCCTCCTCAAATTTCGTCGTTTCGTTGGCATTTGGCAGACATGATCGCCTACTCCTTTACACATTTATCGGGTCAATCATCCAAAGAGTTCTCAACGGATATTTGTGTAGCACCGGGTGTAGTAGTACGGGTGTAGGTGGTGGTGCCCTTTCCTCCATTGCTGTCGGAGGAGACGTCTCATTTCTTTTGGCAAAGCAAAAATTTCCAGCATGAGCTCTCCCAGCTGGGATTGCAGTGTCCCTAACCCGTTAATTGGGCCATGTCCTGCGCTACATGGGCTTGGGAATCATGGGAGCTCCTATATGGCGCCTTGAGCGACAGAAAATTACTTGGCGCACACTAGCAATCCCTATTGGGGCTGGGCCCATGACTTCTGGACTCGTTCTCACGTTCGCTACAGTTTTTCTTCCGTTCGATCTTTTCCGCTCCCTACATTCTCTTGCGTACTTAAAAATGAAATATAAAAAAAGAATACAAATTAGAAAAAATATGAAAAAGTTCATCAAATTTGAAAAAGGTCATCTATTATGAAAAACAAATCATCAAATTTTAAAAAAATCATTGAATTTGAAAAAATTTCATCGTCTTTGAAAAACAATCATCAAAATTTAAAAAGTTCATCGAATTTGAAAAAATTCAGACAAAAAATGGTTATCAAATAAGGAAAAAGCTCAATGTTTTTTTTGAAAAAAGTTCATCACTTCTTAAAAGTAGTTCATTAAATTTGAAAAAAGTTCATAGAAATAGAAAAGAGAAAGAAAAAACGAACAAGCAAATAAAGGAATAAGAACCGTCCAGAAAACTGCCTAGCGAACCTGGAAAAACCGATTTGGGAAGCTTAACCGGAGGCTTCCCGCGAACTGGAGAAAGTGTAAAAGGAGAAAATGATATAAGATTTCACATCGGTTGCGTTGCCCTAGTGGTTAAAAAAAGCCCTCACTGGTAGAAAAAAGCCCTTTAGTCCCGGTTCGCAACAGCCTTTAGCCCCGGCTGTGCAACCGGGACTAAATGGTCGCGACTAAAGCCCCCCCCCCCTTTAGCCGCGGCTCTTCCGGACCGCGACAAAAGTCTTTAGTCCCGGTTCGCGTGGCTGACCGGGACTAAAGGCCCGCCACGTGGGCGCTCGTGGTTCGTCGGGGCCGAGGACCTTTAGTCCCGGCTCTCGTGGCCAGCCGGGACTAAAGGCCTCCTCCGCAGGTTTAGGGTTTTAGCCCCCCTAAACCTGGTTTCTTTTTAATTTGTATTGTTTTATTTGTTTTATATTTTATTTTGTGTTTTATTTTATTTTTGATGAAGTTTCAGTACACATATTCTATGCTACTATATACATGCATATGAAATTTCAAACAAGAAGAATTCAAGAGGAATATATAATATATATTCAATCTCGGGTGACCATATACAACTTCGAAACAAGTTTCCATACACAATTAGGATGGATGACCATATACAACTTCGAACAAGTTTCAATCTCGGGTATGCATATAATTTTCTTCGTCCTCGGTATAGTGTTGTCCTTTAGGATCGATGACTTCCCTCATTAAAAATCCTGCTAATTCTTCTTGAATTGGTCGAAAGCGAGCTTCTGGACTAAGCCTCCTCCGCAAGTTATCCCTCGCGTTCCGCACGCTTGCTGATTCCTTCCGCTCAGTGGTTTCTCTCCGGATGTTCTCACAAACATAGTATCCACATAGATCGGTCGCCGGTGGCTGCTGATCCACATTAACTAACTTTCTGAATTCTAGCTCATGTTTGAATTCACCGACAATTTCTTCTGAGAACCGTCTCCAAACCCTACAGGGCAAACAAAATTAAATGAATAAGGGAGTTATTAGTTAGTTGATATTAGGAAATGAACGAAAGAGACCGATCGATATAGAGCTCAAATGATTGAAAATAATTACTTTTTCAGCATTTTTCTAATGTCGGCCCAATGCTTTGGATCCGAATCCTTAGAGTCGCTGATTAGAACTGTGGAGGTGTGAAGTTCAATATTTATCAGAATCCAGTGGAACCTGCGGACACGTTACATGCACAGTCATGCATAACTCATCGATTAGACATACCATGCATGGAGTAAAAACAAAAGAGAATGTGCACAAGAGAGAAACACTCACCCAAAATGGTAAGGAAATAGAATATTACTTTTGAGTCGATGCTTTGTAAGAAACTTGTACAGGTCTTTCTCCACGTCGTTGGGGTAATGTTCTAACACATGTCCATTAACGATATGTGGGTCAATGAACCCAACATCATGGATGTTTCTTATTCTGCATTCCCAAATCTTCATTCTGCATAATATAGCGTACGCAACAATATAGTTAGGACAATATATATATATATATATATATATATATATATATATATATATATATATATATATATATATATATATATATATATATATATATAGTGCAGGCAATGAAGAACGAGATGAGGTAGAAATAAATCACTTACAGAACGTAGCAACTCAGCATACATTTGTCGAGGGCGCGCAGATTGAACAGCTGGAACAATTCACTCATATGAACTTGTACAGAGTACTGTTTGATGTGATGCTCATGTGTAACATCCGCATAAACATATTCTTTGTCGGCATATGTTATGAATTGCTTGTACCAACGTAGCAGATTTCGCATTTGTTGTGGTAGACTATTTTCCTGCTCAGGCTCGACGAGAGGCCCCTTCCGCACATATTGGAATGCTATCTCACCTACAGGCGCATCCTCAAGGTCTAAGCAGGCACGAAGAGTCAAACCCATCTCGGACGCTTGTTGCATGGCACCCGCTACAGTCAATCCAAGTGCTGCCGCAGCTGCTATGATCTCGGGGTCCTCTTCCGGACCGGCTTTCACTATGAGCGGGGGGATCGATTGTTTCTTCTGCATCCCGAGCTGGTCAACTTGTTTCCCGCTTGTTTTACGACTTTCTTCCTCCTTCAACATTTTTGCTTGCCTACGAAGTTCATGTCCATAGTCGTCAGGCATATTCAGCTCGGCTTGGGACGGTGTCGTCAAAAAGTCCTTAGCCCACTTCTTTTGCTTCTCAGTGAATACTTGCTTGGGCTCAGGCTGTTTTTTCGCCTTCATATCCGCCTTCCATTTCTCATAATCAGCAGACGCGGCCAATGTGAGGTCAGCTTCACTACGTTCCCCAGGCCTTGGGAGGAGAGGCTTCAGTGAGGGCTCCGGTACCCTTGTGGTCTTAGGTACATAAGGGTCCGGGTTAATAGTCCAGGAGCGGGTTTCCTTGCTGTCCGCCTGCTTCTGCTTCTTCGCCGGAGGTGGCTTGGGGGGCGTCTTACCCGCCGGAGGGCGTCTTACCCGCCGGAGGTGGATTGGGGGGCGCCGTACCCGCCGGAGGAGGATTGGTGGGCGTCGTACCCGCCGGATGTTGGGGATCGGGGGACGGCGTCGAATGGCGTGAAGGAGGTGTAGGTGAACCACCACGACCACCACCACCGCCACCACCGCCACCACCACCACCACCATCGGAGGGGGGTGGACTTGCTAGCCTTGGCGCCTCGCCTGGAAACACTATGTACTTCTTTTTCCATAGAATGAACTGGCGCTTGACATCTCCAAGTCTGCTCTCCCCTTCGGGTGTAGGTTTGTCAATCTCCAGGTCCTCAAACCCTTGGACTATGTCTTCCACCGTGACACGAGCATAGCCATATGCAATGGGGTTGTTGTGGTGGAGTGCTCCAGGTGTACAGGGTAAAGCACTGCCGCTAGCTACCTTCATGGAAATGTTCCCCACGGGATAATGCAGATCACAGTCTTTCATCTCCTTTACATCATCCACGGGGTAGTGAGGCTCCGGTGCACGAATCTCGATCATCGGTGCACTAGCACAAGGCGGGGCATCCGTGGAAGCCACGCTGCTTCTCCGCTGCTGGCTTCCGCGATCCGCTTCATGATCTTCATGCGGCCCTGCAGCCGATTTTTCTTTCATTAGTACATGCACGGTCTGCTTCAACTCATGGAGTTCCGATGCAAACTTCGTCATAAGATCTGCATCCCGGTCCGTCTTTCTCTTACGGCTTCTGTAACCGTACGGGTCATTGTCCTGGGAAAACCCTACTCTCCACGGAACTTTGCCTTTGCCTCGTACACGTCCTCCGTGTTCATCATTCACGAGGGCTAAAGTCAGTGCGTCTTTCTCTCTGTTGAACTTGATCAAGCCCGCTTGAGCTTGGGTCATTGCGTCAATAAGGGCTTGGGTCGGAGCAAAGTGTCGATGCCGGTGAACACACTCCCCTGTCTCCGGGTCTAGCGACCCCCCATGCCCGTACCACCAGCTTTTGGCCCTTGGGTCCCATCCCTCTGTACCTAGAGGGATTCCTCGCACCCTCAGGTCCTCCTCCATCTTCTGCCACCGAGGGTCCGCAATGCGGTATCCTCTTGGCCCCATAACATGATGGTACTTTTTCTTACCCGCGTTATCCTTATTTTTTTCCGATATTTCCTTGAAATGGTCCGATTGCTTTTGCCTCACAAATTCTGGCCAATCATCTTTCAGTTTCTCATGTTGTCCATTGAAATCCGGAGTCTTGCCCTTGTTGACATAGTCACGGGTTAAATTTTTCTTGAAGTTCCGGAATGCATCGGCCATCTTCTGAAGAGCGAACTCTTTAACTAGCCTCCTCCTCTGACGTCCACCCGGAACCTCGTTACCGAATTCATCGACTTTGTTGTATTCCGGAGGTAGAATGAAATGTTCCATAAGCTTTCTCCAGCAATCCTTTTTCGTTCTCTTGTCGACAAAACTGAAACCAAGACGTGCCTTCTTTGGCTCATTCCATTCCTGGACGGGGATCGAGACGTTGTCTCTAACAACGACTCCGCATTGGTTGATAAACTTTGAGGTGTGCTGTAGGGGCTTGCCGGTTTCACTGACAGACTCAATGGCATATGTTTCTCCTGTTCTCATCGCCTTGGATTTGCCACGATGCTTTGTCGTACTCGATCCGGATCCGGAGGGCTAAAAAAAGAAAGAGAGTCGCGCGCGTTAATACATATGTATTCACATTTCAGTAAGTTTGTATCACGAGAGGCTCTCAATGTATATATATACCTCCCCGGAGGTGGTTGTTGCTACTTGCAATTGGAGATCGTCGGTTGTTGACGGTTGACCTCCGTCGACAATGTCCGTTCCTTCACCTTCTTGATCATCGTCACCGGCAAGGTTCAGATAAGAAGAGACTACATCATCCTCTTGTTGCTCATCTTCTGAGCCCAGCACATAAGGAATCTCGTTGTTGATGATGCCCATTAAATAACGTTCAGCCTCCGGATCCCTAAGCGGCTCGGTTCTGTCGTCCGCCATATGTCACTCCTGCATGTATTAAAAAAGGTAGTGTCATGTCATATCTTCATTCGAAGAATGTTGCAATTTTGAACTTTTTTTGCCATGACAATTTCTACTCTTATTTTCCATGGCACCTTCACACTTATTTTTGCCATGGCAAAATTTAGATTTATTGCCATGGCACCTTCACACTTATTGTGGCATTTTTTACGGTGGCATTTTTTATGTTTTCTTTACGGTGGCATTTTTATGCACTTTTATGCACTTTTATGTTTTCTTTTATACCATTTTTGCACTTTTATGCACTTTTATGCACTTTTATGTTTTCTTTTATACCATTTTTATGCACTTAGATTTTTATGCACTTTTATGTTTTCTTTACGCTGGCATTTTCTTTTATACCATCATAGTAGTATAGATAACGCTCGTTTCTTTTATGCACTTTTATGTTTTCTTTTATACCATTTTTATGCACTTTTTATGTTTAATAAATTTTAAAAATGTTCACTTTTTTGAAATGTTCACTTTTTATGTTTTCTTTTCTCTTTTCTCTTCTCCTCCTTGTGGACTCACGCGAGGCGGGGCGACGGCGAGGCGACGGCGCGGGGACGAACAGGGGCGAGGCGAGGCGGGGCGACGGCGAGGCGGGGCGACGGCGCGGCGACGGCGCGGCGACGGCGAGGCGGGGACGGCGCGGGGACGGCGCGCGCGGGGACGGCGCGGCGACGGCGCGGCGACGGCGAGGCGGGGACGGCGCGGCGACGGCGAGGCGGGGACGGCGCGGGGACGGCGCGGCGACGGCGAGGCGGGGCGACGGCGCCGACGACAGAGGGGGAAGGGAGGAGGAGGAGCTCACGGCGGCGCGGGGACGCGGGGACGGCGAGGCGGGGCGTCGGCGTCGGGGCGGCGCTTCGGCGTCGATCGGCGTCGGGGCGGCGCTTCGGCGTCGAGAGAGAAGAGAGGAGAATGGGGAGGCGAACTGCTAAGTGCGTTATATATAGGAGGACCTTTAGTCCCGGTTGGGGAGGCGGACCGCGACTAAAGGTGCCCTTTAGTGGCGGTGCGCCTCCCCAACTGGGACTAAAGGGGTTTGGCGCCGCTTTCGTTCCCGCGCAGAATGACCCTTTAGTCCCGGTTGGGGAGGCGGACCGCGACTAAAGGTTACCCTTTAACCTTTAGTCGCGGTCCGCCTCCCCATCCGGGACTAAAGGTCCGTGGTGGCATATTTTCTGTTTTAAAATCTTAAAAATACAATTATATATCAAAAAAATCAGAAAAATAAAACTAATTCATTTTAAAATCTTAAAAATACAATTATATATCAAAAAAATCAGAAAAATAAAACTAATTCATTTTAAAATCTTAAAAATACAATTATATATCAAAAAAATCAGAAAAATAAAACTAATTCATTTTAAAATCTTAAAAATACAATTATATATCAAAAAAATCAGAAAAATAAAACTAATTCATTTTAAAATCTTAAAAATACAATTATATATCAAAAAAATCAGAAAAATAAAACTAATTCATTTTAAAATCTTAAAAATACAATTATATATCAAAAAAATCAGAAAAATAAAACTAATTCATTTTAAAATCTTAAAAATACAATTATATATCAAAAAATCAGAAAAATAAAACTAATTCATTTTAAAATCTTAAAAATACAATTATATATCAAAAAAATCTTAAAATCCCTTGAAGGTTTGACAAAAGGTTTGATACATCATTCAGTTCATCGACCAAATACAAAGTTTGGTACAATAAATTATTACACATCAATTCTTCCCTTGGACGTCCCTGCTTGCTTACGATTGTGCCGTATCCATGGAGCATCCTCATCATTTAACTTAATGCTTGGGTCAGTGTTCACTTTGAAGGGCGGAATTTCACCAAACATATTATAATCTTCTGACATGTCTGTCTTGTCCTCCACTCCCACGATGTTTCTTTTCCCTGAAAGAACAATGTGGCGCTTTGGATCATCGCATGATGTACTGATCGTTTTCTTATCTTTCCGTTTCCTCGGTTTGCTACTCATGTCCTTCAAATAAAAAACCTGAGCGACATCTTTGGCAAGGACGAATGGTTCGTCAAGGTAACCAAGATTGTTGAAATCCACCATTGTCATTCCGTATTGCTCGTCCACCTTTACCCCACCTCCTGTTAGCTTGAACCATTTGCACCGGAACAAAGGAACCTTAAAGGAGGGTCCATAGTCAAGTTCCCATATCTCCTCTCTGTAACCATAATATGTGACCTTTTGCCCATTCTCGGTTACTGCATCAAAGCGGACACCACTGTTTTGGTTGGTGCTCTTTTTATCTTGGGCGATGGTGTAAAATGTATTCCCATTTATCTCGTACCCGTGGAAAGTCGTTATAGTCGAAGATGGTTTCTTGGCCAACATGTACAACTGATCTCCAACATCATTGTCATTCATGAAATGTTTTCGCAACCAACTGCCGAAAGTCTCCATGTGGGCCTTTCTAATCCAGGGTTCAGGCTTCCCCGGGTTGTCCGAGCGTAAAATATTCTTGTATTGCTCGAAGTACGGAGCCACCAAGCTGGAATTTTGCAGGACTGTGTGGTGTGCTTCAGTCATAGAATGACCGTCCATACATATCGTGGTATCCCTTCTGATCTTGCCTTTTCCACTTAGTCTCCCCTCGTGCCGCGATTGAGGAATACCAATCGGCTTAAGGTCAGGAACATAGTCAATACAGAACTCAATTACCTCCTCATTTCCATAGCCCTTGACGATGCTTCCTTCTGGCCTAGCACGGTTACGAACATATTACTTTAATACTCCCATGAACCTCTCAAAGGGGAACATATTGTGTAGAAATACAGGACCGAGAATGGAAATCTCTTCGACTAGGTGGACCAGGAGGTGCGTCATAATATCGAAGAAGGATGGTGGGAACACCAACTCGAAACTGACAAGGCATTGGACCACATCGTTCTGTAACCGTGGTAGATCTTCTGGATTGATTACCTTCTGAGAGATTGCATTGAGGAATGCACATAGCTTCACAATGGCTACTCGAACATTTTCCGGTAGGAGCCCCCTCAAAGCAATCGGAAGCAATTGCGTCATAATCACGTGGCAGTCGTGAGACTTCAGGTTTTGGAACTTTTTCTCCGGCATGTTTATTATTCCCTTTATATTCGACGAGAAGCCAGACGGGACCTTCATACTGCTCAGGCATTCAAAAAAAATGACCTTCTCTTCTTTGGTAAGAGCGTAGCTGGCACGACCTTGAAACCATTCCGGATGCCGGTCATCTGGGTCTTTCAAAAGTTGCTGGTGTTGGGGAACGTAGTAATTTCAAAAAATTTCCTACGCACACGCAAGATCATGGTGATGCATAGCAACGAGGGGGAGAGTGTTGTCTACATACCCTTGTAGACCTGAAGCGGAAGCGATCACAACGTAGAGGAAGTAGTCGTACGTTCTCCTCGCGATCCGACCGATCCCGGCGCCGTTACTCCGACGCCCCCGAGTTCTTGGCACACGTTCAGCTCGATGACGCTCCTCGGGCTCCGATCCAGCAAAGCTCCGGAGAGAGAGTTCCGTCAGCACGACGGCGTGGTGACGATCTTGATGTTCTACCGGCGCAGGGCTTTGCCTAAGCACTGCAACGATATATTCGAGGTGTAATATGGTGGAGGGGGGTACCGCACACGGCTAAGGAACGATCACGAAGATCAACTTGTGTGTCTTGGGGTGCCCCCCTGCCCCCGTATATAAAGGAGCAAGGGGAGGGGGCCGGCCGGCCAAGCCTGGCGCGCCAGGGGAGTCCTACTCCCACCGGGAGTAGGATTCCCCCCCCCCAATCCTAGTCCAACTAGGTTTCCGGAGGGGGAAAGAGAGGGAGAGGGGCGCCGCCCCCTTCTCCTAGTCCTACTAGGACTAGGGAAGGGGGGAGAGGCGCGCGGCCACCCTGGCCAGCCCTTTCCTCCTTTTCCACTAAGGCCCATGAGGCCCATTATGCTCCCGGGGGGTTCCGGTAACCTCCCGGTACTCCGGTAAATTCCCGTTTTCACTCGGAACCATTCCGAAGTCCAAACATAGGCTTCCAATATATCAATCTTTACGTCTCGACCATTTCGAGACTCCTCGTCATGTCCGTGATCACATCCGGGACTCCGAACTCCTTCGGTACATCAAAATACACAAACTCATAATAACCGTCATCGAAACCTTAAGCGTGCGGACCCTACGGTTCGAGAACAATGTAGACATGACCGAGACACGTCTCCGGTCAATAACCAATAGCGGGACCTGGATGCCCATATTGGCTCCTACATATTCTACGAAGATCTTTATCGGTCAGACCGCATAACAACATACGTTAGTTCCCTTTGTCATCGGTATGTTACTTACCCGAGATTCGATCGTCGGTATCCAATACCTAGTTCAATCTCGTTACCGGTAAGTCTCTTTACTCGTTCCGTAATACATCATCTCACAACTAACTCATTAGTTGTAGTGCTTGCAAGGCTTATGTGATGTGCATTACCGAGAGGGCCCAGAGATACCTCTCCGACTATCGGAGTGACAAATCCTAATCTCGAAATACGCCAACCCAACATCTACCTTTGGAGACACCTGTAGTACTCCTTTATAATCACCCAGTTACGTTGTGACGTTTGGTAGTACCCAAAGTGTTCCTCCGGTAAACGGGAGTTGCATAATCTCATAGTCATAGGAACATGTATAAGTTATGGATGAAAGCAATAGCAACACACTAAACGATCAGGTGCTAAGCTAATGGAAATGGGTCATGTCAATCAGATCATTCAACCAATGATGTGACCTCGTTAATCAAATAACAACTCCTTTGTCTATGGTTAGGAAACTTAACCATCTTTGATTAACGAGCTAGTCAAGTAGAGGCATACTAGTGACACTCTGTTTGTCTATGTATTCACACATGTATTATGTTTCCGGTTAATACAATTCTAGCATGAATAATAAACATTTATCATGAAATAAGGAAATAAATAATAACTTTATTATTGCCTCTAGGGCATATTTCCTTCAGTCTCCCACTTGCACTAGAGTCAATAATCTAGATTACACAGTAATGATTCTAACACCCATGGAGTTTTGGTGCTGATCATGTTTTGCTCGTGGAAGAGGCTTAGTCAACGGGTCTGCTACATTCAGATCCGTATGTATCTTGCAAATCTCTATGTCTCCCACCTGGACCAAGTCCCGGATGGAATTGAAGCGTCTCTTGATGTGTTTGGTTCTCTTGTGAAATCTGGATTCCTTCGCCAAGGCAATTGCTCCAGTATTGTCACAAAAGATTTTCATTGGACCCGATGCACTAGGTATGACACCTAGATCGGATATGAACTCCTTCATCCAGACTCCTTCATTAGCTGCTTCCGAAGCTGCTATGTACTCCGCTTCACATGTAGATCCCGCTACGACGCTTTGTTTAGAACTGCACCAACTGACAGCTCCACCGTTTAATGTAAATACGTATCCGGTTTGCGATTTCGAATCGTCCGGATCAGTGTCAAAGCTTGCATCAACGTAACCACTTACGATGAGCTCTTTGTCACCTCCATATACGAGAAACATCTCCTTAGTCCTTTTCAGGTACTTCAGGATATTCTTGACCGCTGTCCAGTGATCCACTCCTGGATTACTTTGGTACCTCCCTGCTAAGCTAATAGCAAGGCACACATCTGGTCTGGTACACAGCATTGCATACATGATAGAGCCTATGGCTGAAGCATAGGGAACATCTTTCATTTTCTCTCTATCCTCTGCAGTGGTCGGGCATTGAGTCTTACTCAACTTCACACCTTGTAGTACAGGCAAGAACCCTTTCTTTGCTTGATCCATTTTGAACTTCTTCAAAACTTTGTCAAGGTATGTGCTTTGTGAAAGTCCAATTAAGCGTCTTGATCTATCTCTATAGATCTTGATGCCCAATATGTAAGCAGCTTCACCGAGGTCTTTCATTGAAAAACTCTTATTCAAGTATCCCTTTATGCTATCCAGAAATTCTATATCATTTCCGATCAGCAATATGTCATCCACATATAATATCAGAAATGCTACAGAGCTCCCACTCACTTTCTTGTAAATACAGGCTTCTCCAAAAGTCTGTACAAACCCAAATGCTTTGATCACACTATCAAAGCGTTTATTCCAACTCCGAGATGCTTGCACCAGTCCATAAATGGATCGCTGGAGCTTGCACACTTTGTTAGCTCCCTTTGGATCGATAAAACCTTCTGGTTGCATCATATACAACTCTTCTTCCAGAAATCCATTCAGGAATGCAGTTTTTACATCCATTTGCCAAATTTCATAATCATAAAATGCGGCAATTGCTAACATGATTCGGACAGACTTAAGCATCGCTACGGGTGAGAAGGTCTCATCGTAGTCAATCCCTTGAACTTGTCGGAAACCCTTTGCGACAAGTCGAGCTTTGTAGACAGTAACATTACCGTCAGCGTCAGTCTTCTTCTTAAAGATCCACTTGTTCTCTATTGCTTGCCGACCCTCGGGCAAGTCAACCAAAGTCCATACTTTGTTTTCATACATGGATCCCATCTCAGATTTCATGGCTTCAAGCCACTTTGCGGAATCTGGGCTCACCATCGCTTCTTCATAGTTCGTAGGTTCATCATGATCTAGTAGCATGACTTCCAGAACAGGATTACCGTACCACTCTGGTGCGGATCTTACTCTGGTTGATCTACGAGGTTCTGTAGTAACTTGATCTGAAGCTTCATGATCAACATCATCAACTTCCTCACTACTTGGTGTAGATGTCTCAGAAACCGGTTTCTGAGATAAACTACTTTCCAATAAGGGAGAAGGTACAGTTACCTCATCAAGTTCTACTTTCCTCCCACTCACTTCTTTCGAGAGAAACTCCTTCTCTAGAAAGGATCCATTTTTAGCAACAAATGTCTTGCCTTCGGATCTGTGATAGAAGGTGTACCCAACTGTCTCCTTTGGGTATCCTATGAAGACACATTTCTCCGATTTGGGTTCGAGCTTATCAGGTTGAAGCTTTTTCACATAAGCATCGCAGCCCCAAACTTTAAGAAACGACAACTTTGGTTTCTTGCCAAACCATAGTTCATAAGGTGTCGTCTCAACGGATTTTGACGGTGTTCTATTCAACGTGAATGCGGCCGTCTCAAGTGCATAACCCCAAAACGATAGCGGTAAATCTGTAAGAGACATCATAGATCGCACCATATCTAGTAAAGTGCGATTACGACGTTCGGACACACCATTACGCTGTGGTGTTCCGGGTGGCGTGAGTTGCGAAACTATTCCGCATTGTTTCAAATGTAGACCAAACTCGTAACTCAAATATTCTCCTCCACGATCAGATCGTAGAAACTTTATTTTCTTGTTACGATGATTTTCAACTTCACTCTGAAATTCTTTGAACTTTTCAAATGTTTCAGACTTGTGTTTCATTAAGTAGATATACCCATATCTGCTCAAATCATCTGTGAAGGTGAGAAAATAACGATATCCGCCACGAGCCTCAACATTCATCGGACCACATACATCCGTATGTATGATTTCCAACAAATCTGTTGCTCTCTCCATAGTACCGGAGAACGGTGTTTTAGTCATCTTGCCCATGAGGCACGGTTCGCAAGTGCCAAGTGATTCATAATCAAGTGACTCCAAAAGTCCATCAGTATGGAGTTTCTTCATGCGCTTTATACCGATATGACCTAAACGGCAGTGCCACAAATAAGTTGCACTTTCATTATCAACTCTGCATTTTTTGGCTTCAACATTATGAATATGTGTATCACTACTATCGAGATTCATCAAAAATAGACCACTCTTTTAAGGGTGCATGACCATAAAAGATGTTACTCATATAAATAGAACAACCATTATTCTCTGATTTAAATGAATAACCGTCTCGCATTAAACAAGATCCAGATATAATGTTCATGCTCAACGCTGGCACCAAATAACAATTATTTAGGTCTAAAACTAATCCCGAAGGTAGATGTAGAGGTAGCGTGCCGACCGCGATCACATCTACTTTGGAACCATTTCCCACGCGCATCGTCACCTCATCCTTTGCTAGTGTCCGCTTAATCCGTAGTCCCTGTTTCGAGTTGCAAATATTAGCAACAGAACCAGTATCAAATACCCAGGTGCTACTGCGAGCTCTAGTAAGGTACACATCAATAACATGTATATCACATATACCTTTGTTCACCTTGCCATCCTTCTTATCCGCCAAATACTTGGGGCAGTTCCGCTTCCAGTGACCAGTCTGCTTGCAGTAGAAGCACTCAGTTTCAGGCTTGGGTCCAGATCTAGGTTTCTTCTCTTGAGCAGCAACTTGCTTGCTGTTCTTCTTGAAGTTCCCCTTCTTCTTCCCTTTGCCCTTCTTCTTGAAACTAGTGGTCTTATTGACCATCAACACTTGATGCTCCTTCTTGATTTCTACCTCCGCAGCCTTTAGCATTGCGAAGAGCTCGGGCATAGTCTTTACTAACCCTTGCATATTATAGTTCATCACGAAGCCTTTGTAGCTTGGTGGCAGTGATTGAAGAATTCTGTCAATGACACAATCATCCGGAAGATTAACTCCCAGCTGACTCAAGTGATTGTAATACCCAGACATTCTGAGTATGTGCTCACTGACAGACCCATTCTCCTCCATTTTGCAGCTATAGAACTTATTGGAGACTTCATATCTCTCAATCCGGGCATTCTGTTGGAATATTAACTTCAACTCCTGGAACATCTCATATGCTCCATGGTTCTCAAACCGACGTTGAAGTCCCGGTTCTAAGCCGTAAAGCATGGCACACTGAACTATCGAGTAGTCATCAGCTTTGCTCTGCCAGACGTTCATAACATCTGGCGTTGCTCCAGCAGCAGGCCTGGCACCTAGCGGTGCATCCAGGACGTAACTCTTCTGTGCAGCAATGAGGATAATCCTCAAGTTACGGACCCAGTCCGTGTAATTGCTACCATCATCTTTCAACTTTGCTTTCTCAAGGAACGCATTAAATTCAACGGAACAACAGCACGAGCCATCTATCTACAATCAACATAAACAAGCAAGATACTATCAGGGACTAAGTTCATGATAAATTTAAGTTCAATTAATCATATTACTTAAGAACTCCCACTTAGATAGACATCCCTCTAATCATCTAAGTGATCACGTGATCCAAATCAAACTAAACCATAACCGATCATCACGTGAAATGGATTAGTTCTCAATGGTGAACATCATCATGTTGATCATATCTACTATATGATTCACGCTCGACCTTTCGGTCTCCGTGTTCCGAGGCCATATCTGCATATGCTAGGCTCGTCAAGTATAACCCGAGTATTCTGCGTGTGCAAAACTGGCTTGCACCCGTTGTAGATGGACGTAGAGCTTATCACACCCGATCATCACGTGGTGTCTGGGCACGACGAACTTTGGCAACGGTGCATACTCGGGGAGAACACTTCTTGATAATTTAGTGAGAGATCATCTTATAATGCTACCGTCAATCAAAGCAAGATAAGATGCATAAAAGATAAACATCACATGCAAATCAATATAAGTGATATGATATGGTCATCATCATCTTGTGCTTCATGATCTCCATCTCTGCAGCACCATCATGATCACCATCGTCACCGGCGCGACACCTTGATCTCCATCGTAGCATCGTTGTCGTCTCGCCAATCTTATGCTTCTACGACTATCGCTACCGCTTAGTGATAAAGTAAAGCATTACAGGGCGATTGCATTGCATACAATAAAGCGACAACCATATGGCTCCTGCCAGTTGCCGATAACTCGGTTACAAAACATGATCATCTCATACAATAAAATATAGCATCACGTCTTGACCATATCACATCACAACATGCCCTGCAAAAACAAGTTAGACGTCCTCTACTTTGTTTGTTGCAAGTTTTACGTGGCTGCTACGGGCTTAAGCAAGAACTCATCTTACCTACGCATCAAAACCACAACGATAGTTCGTCAAATAGACTCCGTTTTAACCTTCTCAAGGACCGGGCGTAGCCACACTTGGTTCAACTAAAGTTGGTGAGATGTCTCCCGCAAGCCATCTATGTGCAAAGCACGTCGAGGGAACCGGTCTCGCGTAAGCGTACGCGTAAGGTTGGTCCGGGTCATCTCATCCAACAATACCGCTGAACCAAAGTATGACATGCTGGTAGGCAGTATGACTTGTATCGTCCACAACTCACTTGTGTTCTACTCGTGCATATAACATCAAACCATAAAAACCTAGGCTCGGATGCCACTGTTGGGGAACGTAGTAATTTCAAAAAATTTCCTACGCACACGCAAGATCATGGTGATGCATAGCAACGAGGGGGAGAGTGTTGTCTACATACCCTTGTAGACCCGAAGCGGAAGCGATCACAACGTAGAGGAAGTAGTCGTACGTTCTCCTCGCGATCCGACCGATCCCGGCGCCGTTACTCCGACGCCCCCGAGTTCTTGGCACACGTTCAGCTCGATGACGCTCCTCGGGCTCCGATCCAGCAAAGCTCCGGAGAGAGAGTTCCGTCAGCACGACGGCGTGGTGACGATCTTGATGTTCTACCGGCGCAGGGCTTTGCCTAAGCACTGCAACGATATATTCGAGGTGTAATATGGTGGAGGGGGGCACCGCACACGGCTAAGGAACGATCACGAAGATCAACTTGTGTGTCTTGGGTGCCCCCCTGCCCCCGTATATAAAGGAGCAAGGGGAGGGGGCCGGCCGGCCAAGCTAGGCGCGCCAGGGGAGTCCTACTCCCACCGGGAGTAGGATTCCCCCCCCCCCCAATCCTAGTCCAACTAGGTTTCCCGGAGGGGGAAAGAGAGAGAGAGAGGGGCGCCGCCCCTTCTCCTAGTCCTACTAGGACTAGGGAAGGGGGGAGAGGCGCGCGGCCACCTGGCCAGCCCTTTCCTCCTTTTCCACTAAGGCCCATGAGGCCCATTATGCTCCCGGGGGGTTCCGGTAACCTCCCGGTACTCCGGTAAATTCCCGTTTTCACTCGGAACCATTCCGAAGTCCAAACATAGGCTTCCAATATATCAATCTTTACGTCTCGACCATTTCGAGACTCCTCGTCATGTCCGTGATCACATCCGGGACTCCGAACTCCTTCGGTACATCAAAATACACAAACTCATAATAACCGTCATCGAAACCTTAAGCGTGCGGACCCTACGGTTCGAGAACAATGTAGACATGACCGAGACACGTCTCCGGTCAATAACCAATAGCGGGACCTGGATGCCCATATTGGCTCCTACATATTCTACGAAGATCTTTATCGGTCAGACCGCATAACAACATACGTTAGTTCCCTTTGTCATCGGTATGTTACTTACCCGAGATTCGATCGTCGGTATCCAATACCTAGTTCAATCTCGTTACTGGTAAGTCTCTTTACTCGTTCCGTAATACATCATCTCACAACTAACTCATTAGTTGTAGTGCTTGCAAGGCTTATGTGATGTGCATTACCGAGAGGGCCCAGAGATACCTCTCCGACTATCGGAGTGACAAATCCTAATCTCGAAATACGCCAACCCAACATCTACCTTTGGAGACACCTGTAGTACTCCTTTATAATCACCCAGTTACGTTGTGACGTTTGGTAGCACCCAAAGTGTTCCTCCGGTAAACGGGAGTTGCATAATCTCATAGTCATAGGAACATGTATAAGTTATGGATGAAAGCAATAGCAACACACTAAACGATCAGGTGCTAAGCTAATAGGAATGGGTCATGTCAATCAGATCATTCAACCAATGATGTGACCTCGTTAATCAAATGACAACTCCTTTGTCTATGGCTAGGAAACTTAACCATCTTTGATTAACGAGCTAGTCAAGTAGAGGCATACTAGTGACACTCTGTTTGTCTATGTATTCACACATGTATTATGTTTCCGGTTAATACAATTCTAGCATGAATAATAAACATTTATCATGAAATAAGGAAATAAATAATAACTTTATTATTGCCTCTAGGGCATATTTCCTTCAGTTGGTCCTGCCGTGCTTCCTTTGTATCATTTGTCTTCCCATACACGCCCAAGAAGCTTAGCAGGTTCACGCAAACATTCTTCGTAACATGCATCACGTCGATTGCAGAGCGGACCTCTAGGACTTTCCAATATTCTAGCTCCCAAAATATAGATTTCTTCTTCCACATGGGTGCGTGCCCGTCAACTCCCCGCGGAACTGATTGTCCGCCAGGACCCTTTCCAAAGATGACTTTCAAATCCTTGACCATATCAAATATCTCAGCACCAGTACGTTCCGCAGGCTTCGGCCAGTGATCTGCCTTCCCGTTGAAATGCTTTCCTTTCTTTCTTACGTTATGATTTCGGGGAAGAAATCGACGATGACCCAGGAACACGTTCTTCTTACAATTAACCAAACGTACACTTTCAGTCTCATGTAAGCAGTGCGTGCATGCATTGTATCCCTTATTTGTCTGTCCCGAAAGGTTACTGAGAGCAGGCCAATCGTTGATGGTTACAAAAAGCAACGCTCGTAGGTCAAATTCCTCTCCTTTGTGCTCATCCCAGACACGTACACCAGGTTTCGCCCACAACTGTAGAAGTTCTTCAACTAATGGCCTTAGGTACACATCGATGTCGTTACTGGGTTGCTTAGGGCCTTGGATGAGAATTGGCATCATAATGAACTTCCGCTTCATGCACAACCAAGGAGGAAGGTTGTAGATGCATAGAGTCACGGGCCAGGTGCTATGGCTGGAGCTCTGCTCGCCAAAAGGATTAATGCCATCAGTATTTAGACCAAATCTTAAGTTCCTTGCGTCAGCTGCAAAATATTTGAAAACTCTGTCGATCTTTCTCCATTGCGTTCCATCAGCGGTGTGTCTCGACTGCCCGTCGGACTTACGGTCCTCTTTGTGCCATCGCAACAACTTGGCATGCTTTTTGTTCATGAACAGACGTTTCAACCGTGGTATTATAGGAGCATACCACATCACCTTGGCGGGAACCCTCTTCCTGGGTTTCTCGCCCTCAACATCGTCACCAGGGTCATCGCCTCTGATCTTATAACGCAATGCAGTGCATACAGGGCATTCATTCAAATTCTCGTATTCACCGCGGTAGAGGATGCAGTCATTAATGCATGCATGTATCTTCTGAACCTCTAAACCTAGAGGGCAGACAACCTTCTTTGCTTCGTACGTACTGGCGGGCAACTCGTTATTCTTCGGCAACATATTCTTCAACATTTTCAGCAAATTTTCAAATGATGAGTCACCTACACCTTCCTGTGCCTTCCATTTTAGCAAATCCAGTGTGCAGCCCAGCTTTTTCAGACTATTATCGCATCCTGGATACAACGACTTTTTGTGATCCTCTAACATGCGATCCAAATTCTCCCTCTCCTTGTCAGTTTCGCAGCGTCTCCGTGCATCAGCAATGGTCCGACCAAGATCATCAGCGGGCTCATCATGTGCCTCTTCTTCACCTTCACCTAACCCTTCCCCACCTTCAGCATCATCCTCCATGAAAGTATCACCGAAATGATCACGATAGTTGTCATCGATATCATCCCCTTCTTCATCTTCTTCCATTCTGACCCCTCTTTCACCATGCTTGGTCCAACAATAATAGCTTGGCATGAAACCATGCATAAGCAGGTCTATGTGAACTCTTCTTGGCGAGGAGTAACCCTTCTCATTCTTACAGACAGCACATGGACAGATAATAAAACCTTGCTGCCTGTTCGCATTTGCCACTACGAGGAAATCTTTCAAACCCGTAGTGAACTCGCCGGAGAGTCGGGAACCGTACATCCATTGCCGATTCATCTGCATTATTATTATATAAAGTATATAATTAACCATCATGCATTTGTTAAACTAAGTAGCTAGAAATAATACTAATTAAACAATGAACTACACACATGCGTATTTTATCAATGACACATGAAAGGTTCGAGTTGCTAACCGCGATCGCGGAGGAAAAATAAATGAGAAAGCTCAAGTGTGGCTTGTTTCAGGCTCTCGGGCATTTCATCAAACACCTTGTGTGCATAGGAGAAACCAAAAGCAAACCACCACCACCCCACCACCACCTTCTGAAAATTGTGAAGTGATGAGCTGAGTGAAGTGGAGTGAGCTGAGTATATATTGGGATGGGCCTTTAGTCGCGGTTGGCCAGGCCAACCGGGACTAAAGCCCTCCCGTCCGCCAGCTGGATGGGCCTTTAGTCCCGGCTGGCCTGGCCAACCGGGACTAAAGGCCTTCGGGGACCTTTAGTCCTGGTTGGCCTGGCCAACCGGGACTAAAGACCCTCCCGTCGGCCAGCTGTCGACCGAACGCGCTGGGCCCAGGTAGTTGGTCGTGGGCCTTCTCCCGAACCGCGACTAAAGAGCCCTTTGGTCGCGGTTCGGTTCTGTTGGGGACTAATGGCGGCGTATGGAAGCCCCTTTTTCTACCAGTGCCTGCAGATCCTAAGTTTGAAATCACCTAGTGATGCTCGTAGCCCATCACATGAGCTACCCAACAATCCAGCTGCTGCACCGTTTGATTGTCCAGACCGCCTTTTCTTACTGGGCTGCATCTTGCCATGCTGATTTGGTCAGCTGAAGCCTTCGGTGTTGAGCTAGCGACACGACTCGACACACCAGCTTCTTGTACGTACGTAGTCGCTACACATGTGTCCACCTCGGCATCAGTGGCGGAGCCAGAACTTTTGTCAAGTCTGAGCAAAATCGAGGCTAAATGTCTCACCTCAAAATCAAAATCGGGTATTCAGATACACAACATATAAAATAGCACCAAACTTCCGAACCACAAATCCACAAAAATAATAACGTCAAAACATAAACACAGTAGTGGTGCAAATGTAATTTTAAAGTAAACTAATATATAACATATTAATATTCAGTTTCATATACCAAAATAAAGTTGAGACTAGACAACAGAAGACATAGAACACGCCCATGCTTAGAACCAAACTCGCATGTTGCTAGCAAAAGTATAGCTATCCAAATTAGCTTTGAAACGTCCTAGAAGACACTACAAGACTAATAAAAAGGATTTCTAATTCACATAAATTAAGTGGTGTAATTTGTGAATGTGTTGAAAATAAAGAGCTTGAGATAATAGAGATGCCCAGATAGAACATACCAATACTTTGCTAAAGAAAATGATGAGGCAAATGCCCTTCTCGAGACTTCATTGCGGTAAACATTAGTTCTTGCTCTACTAACCAAAACATCTTCATCTATAAAATTTAGTCATTTGAAATTTAAGGTAAACATTTAATTATCTAGAACAAGTCCATAAACTAAAGACTAGGCTTATGATGTGATGATCATCCTCAGTTGCCAGTTCACCACCGTCTGACCTCAAAATTTAAGCCCTAAATCTATCAATCATCCAAGCAGTTAGAGCATCTCCAGCCATTCGGCCCCCCAGGGTGCCTAAAAAGAGCGGCCTAGGGACGAAACGGCGCTAGATTGGCCCCTCGGGGCGACCTAGCTCCCAGTCACGCCCCCAGGCGCCGCCCCCAGGACGCAGGAATTTGAAACTTGGTCGTTCCCGCTCACAAAAGACGCCACAAGTCCGGCGATCACAGGCCACAGTTCGGCGATCGGATAAATAGTCCGGCATACAAAAAAAAGAACGCCCCAATTCTGGACGCGTGCGCAATGCATCACTCGGCGGGGTCGGCCTCCGGCGTCGGCGGAGTTGGCGTGCACGGGCTTGGCGGTGTCGGAGCTGCTTCTGTACTGGGCGGCGTTGGCACGGCTTCAGTGCTGCTGGGCGTCATGGAGGCATCATCGCTCGGGCTTGGCTGCGGCGTCGGCGCGGGCGCCGGAGTTGTTGGCGCCGTCGTCGGCATCTGGTTCAGGATGATGCTGCGCTCCGCCATGTACCACGCCTTGAGCTTCTCGTCATTGCTTTGGAGCATGTTCGCCCTACCCATCAGAAAAGCTAGGTCAGTGTTCCTCTTCTTCGCGGCGACGTTGGTCCGGAGCAGGTCGAGCTTGACGGCGCTGTTCGTCATCAACGCCGACCACCGCGCCTCTGTCTTCTCTTCACCCAGGGCGGCCCAGGCCTGTGCGTCGGCGAGGCAATGCTCGATGGACTCCTGCACTCGCGCGGTTGCCGCGTCGGCGTGTTTCCCCTTCCTGGCCCCTTTGTTGCCGTCCGGGCGCCCTTCTGACGCGCCCGGCGTCGGCGCGTCCGGCTTGTAGGTCTCCTTGGCCTTGGCGAGGGTGCGTCGTAGTTCCGCCCACTTCTCGCACTTTGTCGATCCACTTGAAGACGTGGAGGTACTTGAATTCTTGGTCGCTGTTGTCCTGGCGATACATATGGCGAACATGCGCAGCAGTTGCGCCGAGGAACAAACAGTTGGCGGGCGCACACAACGAAGAGAAGCGGGAGACCGGCGTGCCATACCTGATCCTCAATGTTGGCGCCACTCTCCGGGCGAGCCGCGATCTCCTCGACGATCCCATGCCATTTGTTGCACGCTGCCTGGATGAGCCCCCAATGGTTCGTCATTGCCTTCGACCCACGCTGCATGTAGACGACTTTGAAGTAGGGGTCGACGAGCTTGCGGTCGTCGAACTCGGCCTTGATGTGCTCCCAGTACGTCTCGATGCTTTGGTTCGTGTCGGTGGTCGGGTCGAGGCAGACAACTTTCCACGCTTCGGCGAGACATTCCTGCTCCTTGGAAGCCCACTTGATGCGCGGCTCGTCGGTCCGGGCCGCGCCCTTCTTCTTCTTGCGCCTCCTGGCCGAAACAGTCGCCGGCTCCTCCTCCTCCTACTGCTGCTGCTCGTCTGGCTCCTCCTCGCCGTACTCGACCTCGCCGTCCATGCCGCCGCTGAGGTCCACCATGTCGTCCTGGGTAGCGAACCCGGGGGACGCGGCGGCCGCGGCCGAGCCTGCTGCGATGATGTCGTCCATGCCGGCGTCTGTCGCGTCGGTATCGCCGAGGTGCAGCGCGCAACGGAGGAGAGGGGGCGTCGGGGAGGACGCGTAGGCCGGCGGCGAGTAGTTGTATGGAGGGTACTGCACGCCGGCGAAGGCTGGCAAGGGCGTTCGCTGGGCCGGGTGTCCATGGGGGAAGGTGACCTTGTGGTTGAACCCACCGTGCGCGTCCCCGTCGGTGTACTCCGGTGACGGCGTGCATCCCCATGGTTGCGGCGACGACGAGAAGCCGGCCGGAGAGCCAACGCTTTGCTGGCTCCAGGGCGCGTACTGGGCGGGGCCGCCGGGTGGATTCATCATCCCCACCCGAGCCGCCTCGGCTTGATCCACCGCCGCCGCACGCGCCGCGCTGTCCCGGGCCTTCTTGGCGTTGGCCCTGTTCCGCCGGTCCACGGTGACCGCCTCCCGTCGCTGAACTTCCGCCCTCCAGTCGGCGTTGAACATGCCCGGTGGCTTGGACGGCGGCGCCCTCGGCTACCTCTGCTTCGGCTAGGCGACGATGGCAGTGGTAGCTGTCGCGTCGCGGGGGATCACGTACTTCTTCGGCGGCATGGCGGCCGGCTAGGAGGCGAACGGGAGCGAGATTGGCGGGAGGACTGGAGAGAATGAGAGGGAAGTGGGGGGAAAAGCGGGAAGAAACGGCGGGAAGAGGCTGTCGACTCGCCGATAGAGCGGCCCCACGCCCCTTTTCGCTTGTGCCGGTGCCCCCAGTGCGCCGGGTTCGGCTCGGGTCCGCCGGCGCCAGTTTCGACCCAAGCCGGCGAAAAACGGGCTCCTAGGAACGCGACTGGGCCGATTTTTGCCCGCCGGCACTAAAAGATCGCTTGGGAAGGGCCTTTTGGGGGAGCGGCTGAAGATGCTCTTAGCAATCTTATCTAATCATCAAAAAAGAAGACAAGACGATGAGATTTCGTGGATGTAAGCCATTCTTGACGATGGATTTGCTCCGCCCAACACCGGCCGCGCACCCACAGCCTCCACTCGCCGCCAGTTCATTTCACGATATGCGGGAAACAAACAACTAGAGTGCCAAAAACATGGCTGTGACTGCTCGTGTATACCTCTCAAATGATTATTTTAGAAGAAGGGAATTTAGCACCCTAGGGCCGCTGAACATTATGCTTGGTAGGCCTAGTTAGTTAGTCCATTACTAGAATATTCCGTGCCCGAGGGCCTTGTCTTTGCCCGTACATGACTTTGCTTAACTTTAGTACTTTGTGCTCTTCTTCCTCTTTGACGAATCCAGGTGGTTGGTTCACATAAACCTCTCCTACTAACTCCCTATTAAAAAATGTGGAATTTACATCCATGTGATGTATCCTCCATGATTTTTGAGCCGTGAGAGCTACGAGCAATCTTACTGATTCCATCCCAACAATGGGAATAAACACTTCTTTGAACTCTAAACATTACTCCTGCACATACTCTTTGGCTACTAGCCTCGCTTTGTGCTTCACACAATTCCCTTCGGGATCTTTCTTGATCTTAATTCCCTTAGTTATTGTTGTCTCCTCCTCCACAGTGTAACACCAACACTCCATCGTATTTGCCTCCTCAAATTCCGTCGGTTCCTCGGCATTTGGCAGACATGATCGCCTACTCCTTTACACATTTATCGGGTCAATCATCCAAAGAGTTCTCAACGGATATTTGTGTAGCACCGGGTGTAGTAGTACGGATGTAGGTGGTGGTGCCCTTTCCTCCATTGCTGTCGGAGGAGACGTCTCATTTCTTTTGGCAAAGCAAAAATTTCCAGCATGAGCTCTCGAAGCTGGGCTTGCAGTATCCCTGACCCGTTACTTGGGCCATGTCCTGCGCTACATGGGCTTGGGAATCACGAGAGCTCCTATATGGCGCCTTCAGCGACAGAAAATTACTTGGCGCACACTAGCGATCCCTATTGGGCCTGGGCCCATGACTTCTGCGCTCGTTCTCACGTTCGCTACCGTTTTTCTTCCATTCGATCTTTTCTGCTCCCTACATTCTCTCACGTACTTAAAAACGAAATATAAAAAATGAATACAAATTAGAAAAAACATGAAAAAGTTCATCCAATTTGAAAAAGGTCATCAATTATGAAAAACAAATCATCAAATTTAAAAAATCATTGAATTTGAAAAAAGTTCATCGTCTTTGGAAAACAATCATCAAATTTTAATAAGTTCATCGAATTTGAAAAAATTCAGACAAAAAATGGTCATCAAATAAGGAAAAAGTTCAACGTTTTTTTGAAAAAAGTTCATCATTTCTTAAAAGTAGTTCATTAAATTTGAAAAAAGTTCATAGAAATAGAAAAGAGAAAGAAAAAACGAACGAGCAAATAAAGGAATAAGAACCGTCCAGAATACTGCCTAGCGAACCTGGAAAAACCGATTTGGGAAGCTTAACCGGAGGCTTCCCGCGAACTGGAGAAAGTGTAAAAGGAGAAAATGATATAAGATTACACATCGGTTGCGTTGCCCTAGTGGTTAAAAAAAGCCCTGCAGATCCTGAGTTTGAAATCACCTAGTGATGCTCGTAGCCCATCACATGAGCTACCCAACAATCCAGCTGCTGCACCGTTTGATTGTTCAGACCGCCTTTTCTTATTGGGCTGCATCTTGCCATGCTGATTTGGTCAGCTGAAGCCTTCGGTGTTGAGCTAGCCACACGACTCGACACACCAGCTTCTTGTACGTACGTAGTCGCTACACATGTGTCCGCCTCGGCATCAGTGGCGGAGCCAGAACTTTTGTCAAGTCTGAGCAAAATCGAGGCTAAATGTCTCACCTCAAAATCAAAATCGGGTATTCAGATACACAACATATAAAATAGCACCAAACTTCCGAACCACAAATCCACAAAAATAATAACGTCAAAACATAAACACAGTAGTGGTGCAAATGTAATTTTAAAGTAAACTAATATATAACATATTAATATTCAGTTTCATATACCAAAATAAAGTTGAGACTAGACAACAGAAGACATAGAACACGCCCATGCTTAGAACCAAACTCGCATGTTGCTAGCAAAAGTATAGCTATCCAAATTAGCTTTGAAACGTCCTAGAAGACACTACAAGACTAATAAAAAGGATTTCTAATTCACATAAATTAAGTGGTGTAATTTGTGAATGTGTTGAAAATAAAGAGCTTGAGAAAATAGAGATGCCCAGATAGAACATACCAATACTTTGCTAAAGAAAATGATGAGGCAAATGCCCTTCTCGAGACTTCATTGCGGTAAACATTAGTTCTTGCTCTACTAACCAAAACATCTTCATCTATAAAATTTAGTCATTTGAAATTTAAGGTAAACATTTAATTATCTAGAACAAGTCCATAAACTAAAGACTAGGCTTATGATGTGATGATCATCCTCAGTTGTCAGTTCCCCAACGTCTGACCTCAAAATTTAAGCCCTAAATCTATCAATCATCCAAGCAGTTAGAGCATCTCCAGCCGTTCGGCCCCCCAGGGTGCCTAAAAAGAGCGGCCTGGGGACGAAACGGTGCTAGATTGGCCCCTGGGGGCGACCTAGCTCCCAGTCACGCCCCCAGGCGCCGCCCCCAGGACGCAGGAATTTGAAACTTGGTCGTTCCCGATCACAAAAGACGCCACAAGTCCGGCGATCATAGGCCACAGTTCGGCGATCGGATAAACAGTCCGGCGTACAAAAAAAGAACGCCCCAATTCTGGACGCGTGCGCAATGCATCACTCGGCGGGGTCGGCCTCCGGCGTCGGCGGAGTTGCCGTGCACGGGCTTGGCGGTGTCGGAGCTGCTTCTGTGCTGGGCGGCGTCGGCACGGCTTCAGTGCTGCTGGGCGTCATGGAGGCATGATGGCTTCTCGCCCCTCGTTGGTTACCCCAAGTGGAAGGTTTGAGATGCAGTGTAGCGGTAGTTTTCCCTTGGCAAAGATACCAAGGATCGATTTCCCCTGAGACTCCCAGTTTCAACAAGAAGGTGTCAACTGCTAACGGCGCCGATATTAGCAATCAACGTGGACCTGCACACAGATACAAATAACTTTGCTCCCAACGAGTACAGAGAGGTTGTCAATCCCTCCGGCCTTGTCGTTTACAAAGGATCAAACGCAAGTGATAATAGTGATAGGTATTGCTGCAAATAGTAAGTAAAAGCGGAAAGTAAATAGCGGATGTGATCAATGATGGTAATATGGACCGGGGTCCCATGATGTTCACTAGTGATGTCTCTCTCCCAAAAGACGATAAAACAGCTATGTGAGGTAAACGAACTACAGCTGGGTAATTGACAGAATTATGTGCGCAAACCAATGCTAACTATGTTGCAAGAAAGGTAGAGGTTCAAAGCATGGGCGGTACGCCAAGGTAAGTAGACCGAAATCCATCTGCATCTACTACTAATCATCCACCTTGAGATATCTATCCAGAACATCTCGCTGGTATTAAGTTGCGAGTCCCACCCATAGTGTAAACTCAAAGCAACAGACAACTGCATTAAAAGAACTTTGCGTAAAGTAAACAATCCTTGCACCCGCGAGTACAAGCACCGTTGTTTTCCTCCTTGTGGCAACAGCACATCCCCTAGACTTATGTTTCTGTCACTCAAGCTAGTCATCGAGGGGCATGAACCCACAATCAAGCATAACGTTCCCTCTTGGAGTCACTACCTACTACTTGGCCAAAGCAATAAATAGTAACGGAAAACATGCAAGAATTACTTACGAACATAAATATAAAAGAGGTAAATCAAATATATTACTCAAACACAATCTGAACATAATCTCACAATCCATCGGATCCCAGCAAACTCATCATAGCAACAGCATAAGGATTACATATGTGCCTCGATCACGTAGGGCAGCTCACGAGGTCTAATTAGTGAAGCACAAGAAGGGGAGGAGAACATCACATAGCTACTGATCATGGACCCATGGTCCAAGGGAGACTACTCACAACTCATCCGGGAGGCGTCCATGGTGGTGGAGAGGCTCCCGGTGGTGATCCTCCCCTCCGGCAGGGTCCGGGAAGAGTTCTCCTGGCGCTCCCGATCTTGGAAGCGCGGCGGTGGCGGAACAGAGATGAGATCGCGAAAAGGGTTCCGTCCTCGAGGGTTTCGGGACGCGTGTTAAATATAGGCCCAAGGGGGGCATCAGCGGAGGCCTGGGGGGCCCAGGCGCCCCCTCGGCGCGGCCAGGAGGGGGGCCGCGCCACCAGGGCGCCTGGAGCCCTGGTGGCCCCCCTCTGGCCCTACTTCGGCCGTGTGGAAGCTTCCGGAACGCTGATTTTTTATATAATTTTTCTGAGATTTTCTGGCAGTTTTCGTGAGGGGAAAACCTGAAATACAAAAACAGCAGAAAACAGAAACTGGCACTAGGGTGCACTGAGTTAATAGGTTAGTCCAAATATGATCAAAAGTGTATGGAAGTGTATAAATATCATAGCAACATGGAGCAAGCAGAAATTATCGATACGTTTTAGACGTATCAACATCCCCAAGCTTAATTCCTGCTCGTCCTCAAGTAGGTAAATGATAGCAAGAATAACTTCTGTGGTGACATGCTATTAACTATATAAGGACTTTTCATAGTCATATGACAAAAGCTTACTGGGACAATGAATCTGTAGTAATTAAGTTGCCTTGTGAGAAAATCACGAAGAACTGAAAGTTTTACAACATGATACTGAAACATCAAATAGATTTGTAATGAGCATGGTGTGCAAATATAATAAAGTGATACCTCGCTTGCCCCCTTTAGTGAAGCAAAACATAAATGCAGGGGCACCTCCAAGGTTTAAGTGATGACTAGATACAATGATTTCAGAATAAACGAGATCACAATCATGCAAAAGACAATGCTACTTTGGGACAATGCACATTACACTCAGAATGACAATCATGCTCTCAGTAGTTGGTGCTTAAAGAAGGTGGAGACTCTCAAACCGTGGCTTTTGTTGGCAAGGTTGAAAACCCGTGGTCGGAAACAAAGACAAAGCATGTACCAGAGCTCTTGGTTTTAAAAACAGAGGTAATAATTATTTTTTGGATATGCATGTTTCGTTAACGAATGCTAGCATATAACCCAATTACTTCTTGAGATGGACAAGTTTCGAGGAACGGCTCCCGAATGAGGACGATCACATCCTCTTAATCTCCTTTGTTTATCACAGCCAAAGTTTTCTGATTTCTCATGAACAAAGCGTGAAGGAGGGTTTGTTTGTTATATTATTTTTTAATGAGCCGGGCGCACTCTATGCCAGTCCCTTCTCGTATTATGGGTTTGCACATTAGACATGCAATCCCGGGGTGAAGCTTGTCCAACTTAAAAAGATCATGAATTAACTACTACTTCCTCATGAACTAAAACAGAGGCACAAAATAGAAATGCTTTTTGAATAATTTCGAGATGGTACATGAAAGTCTTCGTTAGGAATGGCAGGTAAATACCATGCATAGGAATGTATGGTGGACCCATATGGCATAACTGGTTTAAAGGATTTTGGATGCACAAGCAGTTAGTCCGCTTAGTACAGGCGAAGGTTAGCAAAAGACTGGGAGCGACCAACTAAGAGAGCAATGACGGGCATAATCATGGAGAGCGACAAAGCAACATTGAATCAGGCATGGAAGTTATATCGCTACTCAGAAATAAAAGATCATCAAGGCTTGACAGACTTTCTTTACAGTCTTAAATATGCGTGAGCATACGCCAAGTCAATCAAAATAAATTCTCGAAGGAAGATATCACTAAACCATACCACATAATAGGCAAACAAATCATGTTGGTACTCCAATAACACATTGGAAACCCCCCAGCTATTTGAGACTAACCATAAGAAAACACGAATTACTAAGCACCATTATGCACGTAGCATCTTTATCATAGACATATCGACCAATGCAACAGAAGCAAACTCTCTTAATAAGATAAGCATGATAATAAAGAGAGTTCAAGCAACCAACTAAACAAAAGCTCTTTAAAAAGATAAGCATGAAAACTAAGAGCTAAGCATGATAGTAGCTATTGAAAGACAAAGAACACACACAGCAAAGATAGACATGAAAATTCTATGTTATGTTCTAGGTAGAAGTGGAGCGTGTTTCTCTCCCACACAAAGAAAGCTGAGTTCCGACTCGTTATGAAAAGCTAAGGAAAACTAAAAGGAAACTAAAAGCAAGACGCTCCAAGCATAGCACATAACACATGAAGTTATAAAAATATAGTGAAACGAAAGACGAACTGATAATGTTGATGGAGAAGGGGATGCGCGGGGGCATCCCCAAGCTTAGACGCTTGAGTCTTCTTGAATATTTCTTGGGGGTGCATGGGGGCATCCCCAAGCTTGAGCGTTTGACACTCCTGAATCTTTTTATCATCTTCCCTCGCACACTTGAAAACTCCCTTCATACATAACTCATCATAATCTGATTAGCGAGGTTAGTACCCATAATAGTATAATTGTTCCTTGCTGGAAATAAAGATATTCTTGAAGGTCTACTGTTTCTCAAGATTGCCAAAAGGTTTTTGCAAAGAAAAGGCAAGCTCAAGGTTTGCAAAATGAAGGAAAGACAAAACAGGACAGAATCTGTGAAAAACAGACCAGCAGGTAGTAAATGATTTTTTTGGGGCACTTCTGCAACTCTAATAAAAAAACTCAGAACAGACGCCCGAAAGACAATTGTATAGAGCACGCTGTCGAAAGAATTCAGACCAAAAAGATGATCTGGTGATTTTATACGAATTTTTATGTTCAAGGACAGAATCTGTTTCCTGGACAGCACGTCACAACTTTTGAACTTTCTTGCAATCAGAGGCTACACTTGGCACAAAGTTGAAAAGTAAAGATACAATGATGATGCTACTGTAGTAACAACATCAATACACAACAAAAGCAAAATAAAAATTTATTCATTGTGCGCTGCCTCCCAAAAGCGCTTTCTTTTATGCCTTTAAGCTAGGCATAATGCAAAGAGATCAAGTCTTATCAAGAGTAAAAGAATAGCTAGCCCGTATGACGGACTCAAACGGTAACTTAATCTTCTTTCGAGGGAAGTGTTCCATCCCTTTCTTGAGAGGAAATTGGAATTTTATATTCCCCTCTTTCATGTCAATGATGGCACCAACGGTGCGAAGAAAAGGACGTCCCAAAATAATTGGACAAGAAGGTTCACATTCAATGTCCATAATAGTAAAATCAACGGGAACATAATTGTCATTGATAATGATAAGAACATCGTCGATCCTCCCCAAAGGTTTCTTTATGGAAGAATCAACAAGACGAACACCAAAAGAACAAGAATCAAAAGGTTTCAGTTTAAGCATATCATATATTCTTTTGGGCATAACGGAGGTACTAGCTCCAACATCACATAAAGCATAGCAAGAGAAGTCATTCAACATAATTTTAATCATAGGATCCCAACCATCTTTTAGCTTTCTAGGAATGGAGGCTTCTACTCTAAGTTTCTCCTCCCTAGCTTTGATGAGAGCATTAGTGATATGCTCTGTGAAGGCAAGGTTAAGCGTGCTAGGTGGGGATCTCTAGACATCTTGTGAAGGAAATCAATAACTTCGGTAAGAGTGCAATTATCAAAATCAAGGTCACTACTATCAAGTAAAGTGGTATTGGTGTCCTTTAGGCTCACTTGTTTGGTAGTTTCTATGGTCATAGCATCACCATTAATAGGTCCAATGGGACCAGGAGTGCATTGGGTGCTAAGAGTTTGGATATCCTCAACAACTTGGATAGTAGCAACAGTGTGGTGGGTAGGAAGGCTCTTAATTCTATCTTCTTCCTCCCTTTCTCTAGCCCATCTCTCTTTAAGTTTAGCCAACATCCTAATGTTTTCATTAATTTGCACTTGAATAGCATTCATAGGAGTGACCTTCCTCTCCTCAAGAGGATAAGTTCTAATTTTAAGCAATTCTACCTCATGGGCTAAATTGTCTACCTTCGAAGAGAGATCATCTAGTTTGTTTTGTTTCTCTTCTACACTCTTATTAAAGACCTTTTGGGTAGTGATGAAGTCTTTAAGCATAATCTCTAGTTCAGTAGTGGAGTTCTTGGTGCTAGGATAAGCATTGTTGTTCCCATAAGAATTAGAGGGGAACGGTCTAGGATTGCTACCAAAATTACTCCTATAAGCATTGTTATTAAAATTGTTTCTAGAGATAAAGTTCACATCTACTTGTTCTTGAGCAATCAAAGAATTTAAAGGAACATCACGAGGATCAACAGAAGATTGCTTCGAAAGTAGAGACATGATCAAGTCAACTTTTTCGTTTAGGGAGGAAATCTCCTCGACAGAGTTTACCTTCCTACCTGTTGGAGCGCGTTCGGTGTGCCATTGGGAATAGTTGGTCATCATCTCATCGAGAAGCTTCGTGGCAGCACCAAGTGTAGTTGACATAAAGGTTCCTCCCGCGGCCGAATCTAACAAGTTCCGCGAGGTAAAGTTCAAGCCTGCATAAAAAGTTTGGATAACCATCCAAGTAGTCAAACCATGAGTAGGGCAGTTCTTGACAACAGATTTCATGCGTTCCCAAGCTTGGGCAACGTGTTCATTATCCAATTGTTTAAAATTCATTATGTTACTTCTTAGTTGGATAATTTTAGCAGGTGGATAGTATTTTCCAATAAAAGCATCTTTGCACTTGTCCCATGAATCTATGCTATTTCTAGGCAAAGATTGAAACCAAATTTTAGCTCCTCCTCTCAAGGAGAAAGGAAAAAGCTTAAGCTTAACAATATTACCATCTATTTCTTGGTACTTTTGCATATCACAGAGTTCAACAAATTTTTTTAAGTGTAAAGCAGCATCATCTCCAGCACCGGAGAATTGATCTTTCATGACTAAGTTCAGTAAAGCAGGTTTAATTTCATAAGAAGGTGTTGAAGTGGCAGGTGTAGTGATAGGTGTGCAGATAAAGTCATCGTTGTTATGACTAGTGAAGTCACACAACTTGGTGTTCTCGGTGGAACCCATAGCAGCAAGAAAGCAAGATAACAATTTTTGTGATTTTTGATAAAAGATACTAAAGCAAAAACTGAAAGGCAAACTAACAAGACTAAAAAGCAAAGGTAAAAGATAGCGTGCAACTCCCCTATCTTGAAGAGTGGAGTCCCCGGCGACGGCGCCAGAAAACTTTGCTTGATGGCTTCTCGCCCCTCGTTGGTTACCCCAAGTGGAAGGTTTGAGATGCAGTGTAGCGGTAGTTTTCCCTTGGCAAAGATACCAAGGATCGATTTCCCCTGAGACTCCAAGGTTCAACAAGAAGGTGTCAACGGCTAACGCCTCCAGATATTAGCAATCAACTTGGACCTGCACACAGATACAAATAACTTTTCTCCCAAAGAGTACAGAGAGGTTGCCTCCGGCCTTGTCGTTTACAAAGGATCAAACGCAAGTGATAATAGTGATAGGTATTGCTGCAACTAGTAAGTAAAAACGGAAAGTAAATAGCGGATGTGATCAATGATGGTAATATGGACCGGGGTCCCATGATGTTCACTAGTGATGTCTCTCTCCCAAAAGACGATAAAACAACTATGTGAGGTAAACGAATTACAGCTGGGCAATTGACAGAATTATGTGCGCAAACCAATGCTAACTATGCTGCAAGAAAGGTAGAGGTTCAAAGCATGGGCGCTACGCCAAGGTAAGTAGACCGAAATCCATCTGCATCTACTACTAATCATCCACCTTGAGATATCTATCCAGAACATCTCGCTGGTATTAAGTTGCGAGTCCCACCCATAGTGTAAACTCAAAGCAACAGACAACTGCATTAAAAGAACTTTGCGTAAAGTAAACAATCCTTGCACCCGCGAGTACAAGCACCGTTGTTTTGCCCCTTGTGGCAACAGCACATCCCCTAGACTCATGTTTCTGTCACTCAAGCTAGTCATCGAGGGGCATGAACCCACAATCAAGCATAACGTTCCCTCTTGGAGTCACTACCTACTACTTGGCCAAAGCAATAAATTGCAACGGAGAACATGCAAGAATTACTTACGAAAATAAATATAAAAGAGGTAAATCAAATATATTACTCAAACACAATCTGAACATAATTTCACAATCCATCGGATCCCAGCAAACTCATCATAGCAACAACGTAAGGATTACATATGTGCCTCGATCATGTAGGGCAGCTCACGAGGTCTAATTAATGAAGCACAAGAAGGGGAGGAGAACATCACATAGCTACTGATCATGGACCCATGGTCCAAGGGAGACTACTCACAACTCATCCGGGAGGCGTCCATGGTGGTGGAGAGGCTCCCGGTGGTGATTCTCCCCTCCGGCAGGGTGCCGGGAAGAGTTCTCCTGGCGCTCCCGATCTTGGAAGCGCGGCGGCGGCGGAACAGAGATGAGATCGCGAAAAAGGGTTCAGTCCTCGAGGGTTTCGGGACGCGTGTTAAATATAGGCCCAAGGGGGGCATCAGCGGAGGCCTGGGGGGCCCAGGCGCCCCCTCGGCGTGGCCAGGAGGGGGGCCGCGCCACCAGGGCGCCTGGAGCCCTGGTGCCCCCCTCCGGCCCTACTTCGGCCGTGTGGAAGCTTCCGGAACGCTGATTTTTTATATAATTTTTCCGGGATTTTTCTGGCAGTTTTCGTGAGGGGAAAACCTGAAATACAAAAACAGCAGAAAACAGAAACTGGCACTGGGGTGCACTGAGTTAATAGGTTAGTCCAAATATGATCAAAAGTGTATCGAAGTGTATAAATATCATAGCAATATCACACACAAGACGCATGGAGCAAGCAGAAATTATAGATACGTTTTAGACGTATCAAGGCATCATCGCTCGGGCTTGGCGGCGGCGTCGGCGCGGGCGCCGGAGTTGTTGGTGCCGTCGTCGGTATCTGGTTCAGGATGAGGCTGCGCTCCGCCATGTACCACGCCTTGAGCTTCTCGTCGTTGCTCTAGAGCATGTTCGCCCTGCCCATCAGAAAAGCTAGGTCAGTGTTCCTCTTCTTCGCGGCGACGTTGGTCCGGAGCAGGTCGAGCTTGACGGCGCTATTCGTCATCAACGCCGACCACCACGCCTCTGTTTTCTCTTCACGCAGGGCGGCCCAGGCCTGTGCGTCGGCGAGGCAATGCTCGATGGACTCCTGCACTCGCGCGGTAGCCGCGTCGGCGGGTTTCCCCTTCCTGGACCCTTTGTTGCCGTCCGGGAGCCCTTCTGACGCACCCGGCGTCGGCGCGTCCGGCTTGTAGGTCTCCTTGGCCTTGGCGAGGGTGCGCCGTAGTTCCGCCCACTTCTCGCACTTTGTCGATCCACTTGAAGACGTGGAGGTACTTGAATTCTTGGTCGCTGTTGTCCTGGCGATACATGGCGAACATGCGCAGCAGTTGCGCCGAGGAACAAACAGTTGGCGGGCGCACACGACGAAGAGAAGCGGGAGACCGGCGTGCCATACCTGATCCTCAATGTTGGCGCCACTCTCCGGGCGAGCCGCGATCTCCTCGACGATCCCATGCCATTTGTTGCACGCCGCCTGGATGAGCCCCCAATGGTTCGACATTGCCTTCGACCCGCGCTGCATGTAGACGACTTTGAAGTAGGGGTCGACGAGCTTGCGCTCGTCGAACTCGGCCTTGATGTGCTCCCAGTACGTCTCGATGCTTTGGTTCGTGTCGGTGGTCGGGTCGAGGCAGACAACTTTCCACGCTTCGGCGAGACATTCCTGCTCCTTGGACGCTCACTTGATGCGCGGCTCGCCGGTCCTGGCCGCCCCCTTCTTCTTCTTGCGCCTCCTGGCCGAAACAGTCGTCGGCTCCTCCTCCTCCTCCTCCTCCTCCTGCTGCTGCTCGTCCGGCTCCTCCTCGCCGTACTCGACCTCGCCGTCCATGCTGCCGCTGAGGTCCACCATGTCGTCCTGGGTAGCGAACCCGGGGGACGCGGCGGCCGCGGCCGAGCCTGCAGCGATGATGTCGTCCATGCCGGCGTCTGTCGCGTCGGTGTCGCCGAGGTGCAGCGCGCAACGGCGGAGAGGGGGCGTCGGGGAGGACGCGTAGGCCGGCGGTGAGTAGTTGTATGGAGGGTACTGCACGCCGGCGAATGTTGGCGAGGACGTTCGCTGGGCCAGGTGTCCATGGGGAAAGGTGACCTTGTGGTTGAACCCACCGTGCGCGTCCCCGTCGCTGTACTCCGGCGACGGCGTGCATCCCCATGGTTGCGGCGACGACGAGAAGCCGGTCGGAGAGCCGACGCTTTGCTGGCTCCAGGGCGCGTACTGGGCGGGGCCGCCGGGTGGATTCATCATCCCCACCCGAGCCGCCTCAGCTTGATCCGCCGCCTCCGCCGCCGCACGCGTCGCGCTGTCCCGAGCCTTCTTGGCGTTGGCCCTGTTCCGTGGGTCCGCGGTGACCGCCTCCCGTCGCTGAACTTCCGCCCTCCAGTCGGCGTTGAACATGCCCGGTGGCTTGGACGGCGGCGCCCTCGGCTTCCTCTGCTTCGGCTAGGCGACGATGGCAGTGGTAGCTGTCGCGGCGCGGGGGATCACGTACTTCTTCGGCGGCATGGCGGCCGGCTAGGAGGCGAACGGGAGCGAGATTGGCGGGAGGACTGGAGAGAATGAGAGGGAAGTGGGGGGAAAAGCGGGAAGAAACGGCGGGAAGAGGCTCCGACTCACAGACAGAGCGGCCCCAAGCCCCTTTTCGCTTGTGTTGGTGCCCCAGTGCGCCGGGTTCGGCTCGGGTCCGCCGGCGCTAGTTTCGACCCAAGCCGGTGAAAAACGGGCTCCTGGGAACGTGACTGGGCCGAATTTTGCCCGCCGGCGCTAAAAAAAACGCTTAGGAAGGGCCTGTTGGGGGAGCGGCTGAAGATGCTCTTAGCAATCTTATCTAATCATCAAAAAAGAAGACAAGACGATGAGATTTCGAGGATGTAAGCCATTCTTGACGATGGATTTGCTCCGCCCAACACCGGCCGCGCACCCACAACCTCCACTCGCCGCCAGTTCATTTCACGATATGCGAGAAACAAACAACTAGAGTGCCGAAAAGAGGTAAATACACTAGAGGTCTTAAAACTTGCACGCGACGGTCACTTTGGTGCATAAAGTTGCAAAATACGTGTTTGTGGTCATTTAACTTGTGAGATCGTTCAAATACAGTCACTCTTCCCGTACGCGGGCGTATCCGTCGACGCCAGCATGGCACGGACCCGCTGTCAATGACACCTGGACTTATTATTGCACAGAACCCTTTCTTCTTTTTCTTTTTTGTGCAAAAAAAATCCACCATCGATGGGACTTACCTGTTAGGAGAAGCGATAATTTTATCCAACAACGAGAGACAACTGGGTCTCGAACACAAGTACCTGCCACTAAACCACATCTGTGTACACAACTATTAGGGATAACTTTAGCTTAATGTACAAAAACTGAAGTGCTCATAGAGTAGAAGTGCGCTGCAGTCCGCGCTACCCATTTTGCACTTGTTTATTTTTTTCAGAAATTTGTAGATACTATGTAAACTATAATGCCAATAATAATATAAATTTCAAAAGTTTTTCATGTATTACTCTAAAATAATACTTATAAACTATAACAATGTTTGCATAATAATAACACAAAGGGTTTTTTGAATATTAATAATTATAAAAATGTGCAGTTTTTAGAAATATTCATAATAAAAAAGTTCTTTATCGTTACACCTATTCGTTTTATTTTAGAAATTCGTGCATCATAAAAAATTGTTCGTGTATTGTTTTCAAATAATATTTATGAATAATAAAAATGTTTGTATATTATAATACTAATACTTTTTTAAAGTAAATTCACAAAGTATTTTAATTAAAGAAGCATTTCAATAATTATACGCACATTTTGTATAGTTCAATGTTTGTGTAGTTTACAATATTCATAATTCAAAATCTAAACTGTTGGTATGAATATTTAATCATGTCTAATATTAAAATTATAATTTTCTTGAATATAAGTCATGAGTAAAAATTATACACATGTTAATATTTATATTAACTAAATATTTTTATTTTAAAAGAATGTGTAAAGTTTATAAAAGATTCTTTGTGCAATTCAAAATATATAAATGCGTTTCAAAAATACATGACATTTATAAAAATATTTAAACACTGTAAAAAATATTTGTGTAAATGAAAAAATGTACATTGCATTTAAAAATGTTGAAACATTTCAAAAAAAATACATTGTGTAGTTTACACAATGTACAAATATGTTCGCGTAGTTCAAAAAACTGTTCCGTAGTTTTTTTAATGCATGAACATATTTTTAATGACACATACATTATTTTAAATGTCATATACTTACATAGAACAAGAGTGATAAAAACATTTGTCCCTCAACTACATCACATGTCGCAGTTGCCTGGTGGTTAGGTTATGCGCGAGTGAATCGCCATGTCACAGGTTCGAACCAGCCGGTTGCACTTTGTATGGTTATTAGATAAATTTCTTCATTAAAATTTTTTCGGCCCGCGCTCATAAGATATACTACAACGTAGTCGTGCTAATGAAACGTTAGGTACTCTTGGTGGGGTGGTTATCCAAGCAAGCCACCCAGCAGTATGTTGTGGTATCGAACCCCCCGCCCCCCATTGTTGTTTTTTTATTTGTGGAGGAGCATCCTACGTAATAAATAAAAAGAGAACCAAGGGCTTTTCTACAAACCTATCATACAAGAACATTTACCGTGGCTGACAGCGGGCCGTGCCACACAGGCGTCGACAAATACGCATGCATACGGTGAGAGTGACTGTATTTGAACGTTCTCACAAGTTTGGTGACCACAAACACGTATTTTACAACTTTATGCACCAAAGTGACCGTTGTGTGCAAGTTCTAAGACCTCTGGTGTATTTACCTCTGCCGAAAACATGGCTGTGACTGCTCGTGTATACCTCTCAAATGATTATTTTAGAAGAAGGGAATTTAGCACCCTAGGGCTGCTGAACATTATGCTTGGTAGGCCTAGTTAGTAGGCCTAATTAACTAGCCCATTGGTTATCACATACGTGCATGGACTTTTGGTTTTAGAACCGTCCCTACATGGACTGTTGCCCGGGCAGACCAAGACGCACAGTACAATTTGCCCATTTGTTTATCACGTATGTAAGTTGTCCCCGGGCAAGTGCCCGGGGTGGCCGGGCGCTCGCTCCTCCACTGCTCACCAGTCTATGGTTAAGTGGGCGAGGAGGGTTTCAATAGAATTAGACCTGTCTTAATTTTTTCTTAATGTCCATCATGCCCTTAATTATGAAGGGGAACAGAAACAATTAAGACAAGTCTAACTCTATTGAAACCCGGGTGAGGGAGTCCTGGATTAGGGGGTGTTCGGCTAGCCGGACTATACCTTCTGCCGGACTCCAGGACTATGAAGATACAAGATTGAAGACTTCGTCCCGTGTCCGGAAGGTTCTTTCCTTGGCGTAGAAGCAAGCTAGGCGTGCGGATATTCAAGATCTCCTACCAATGTAACCGACTCTGTGTAACCCTAGCCCTATCCGGTGCCTATATAAACCGGAGGGTTTTAGTCCGTTGGACAACAACCATCATACACAATCATACCATAGGCTAGCTTCTAGGGTTTAGCCTCCTTGATCTCGTGGTAGATCTACTCTTGTATTACCTCTACCATCAATATTAATCCAGCAGGAGTAGGGTTTTACCTCCACCGAGAGGGCCCGAACCTAGGTAAAACAAAGTGTCCCTTGTCTCCTGTTACCATCCGACCTTGACGCACAGTTCGGGACCCCCTATCCGAGATCCGCCGGTTTTGACACCGACATTGGTGCTTTCATTGAGAGTTCCTTTGTGTCGTCGCCTTTATGTCCGATGGCTCCTGTGATCATCAACGGTGACGAGATCCACGGTGAGACTTTTCTCCCCGGACAGATCTTCGTCTTCGGCGGCCTCGCTCTGCGGGCCAACTCGCATGGCCATCTGGAGCAGATCGAAAGCTACGCCCCTGGCCATCAAGTCAGGTTTGGAAGCTTAAACTACACGGCGGATATCCGCGGAGACTTGATCTTCGACGGATTCGAGCCACAGCCAAGCGTGCCGCACTACCTCGAGGGACATGATATAGCTCTGCCCCCGAACAGTGTCCTGGAGGCAGCATACGCTCCGGCCCCGATCCTCGATTCGGAGCCCGCTGCGTTCGATGAGGAAGAACAGTTGGACGTCACCTCAGGGGCTGTGATCTCAAAGGCGATCGAGCCGAACGACAGCCCCGCACTCCGCGTGGCCCATGACTCCGAGGAGCCGGACTCTTCCCCGAGCTCCGAAACTCCCACGCCCCTGCCGATTGAAGCGGAGTGGGCGCCCATAATGGAGTTCACCGCCGCGGATATTTTTCAGCATTCACCCTTTGGTGATATACTGAACTCTCTTAAGTCTCTCTCTTTGTCAGGAGAGCCCAGGCCGAGCTATGGCCTGCGAGGTTGGGATTCGGACGACGAAGAAATTCAAAGCCCACCCACCACCCACTTAATAGCCACTGTCGACGACTTAACCGACATGCTTGACTTCGGCTTCGAAGACTTCGACGGTATGGACGACGAAGGAGGAGACGAAAAAGAACCAGCACCTGTAGGGCGCTGGACCGCCACCTCGTCGTATGACATATACATGGTGGACGCTCCGAAAGACGGAGATGGCGATGAAGCAGCGGAGGATGGCACTTCGAAAAAGCCTCCCAAACGCCGGCGTCAGCGGCGCCGCTCCAAATCCCGCCAAAGCAAAAACGGTGATTCCGGCACCGGGGACAATAATACCCCGGACAGCGCTGATGAGCACCACCTCCAGCAAGATTCGGCACAGGAAGATGGAGAAGCCAGCCTTCAGGAGAAAGCGGCAGAACAAGAGGTTGACGACGATAATTATATGCCTCTCTCTGAAGACGAGGCAAGCCTCGGCGACGACGAATTCGTCGTACCATCAGACCCTGCCGAACAAGAGCGTTTTCAACGCAGGCTCATAGCCATGGCAAACAGCCTAAAGAAGAAGCGGCAACAGCTTAGAGCTGATCAAGACCTGCTAGCCGACAGATGGATAGAAGTCCTTGCGGCCGAAGAGTATGAACTCGGGTGCCCCTCCAAAAATTATCCTAAGCATAGGCCGCTCCCCCTATCAGAGGAGGAGGCTCAAGACATGGCAGATCGGCCACCTCGTGGCCGCGACAGAGAAATCTGCCGAACAACCAAACAAGCCATGCCCCGTCGCCGATCTACCAAGGCACGTGAAACTAAGCCAGACCTGCGAGATATGCTGGAGGATAAGGCAAGGCAGACAAGATCGATCTACGGATCGCGCGGACGCCCAAATTTTCAGTCCGGACAAAATAAATCCGGCCGGGCCGAACATAACAAGCACATCTCCGCCGAGCTGCGCCATGACATAGCCCAGTACAGGGGCGCCGCACACCCGCTATGCTTCACAGACGAAGTAATGGATCATCAAATCCCAGAGGGTTTCAAACCCGTCAACATCTGAAAGGACATCTATATATCCCTTGTGTTTTGTGTGTTAGATATCAATACTTGAGATTTACCTAATCTTGTGATGAAGCATTTCAGGTCTAATACATTTGACACTCATCACTTTGGGTCAAAAGTTGTTGGAAGCAAACCTGTTATTTCTGCAGGAATTGAATCCAGGAAAACCGGATTATCCGGCCCCAGGCAGGGGGCGGATAATCCGCCCCCCCAGAAGTTTTCCAACGACCCACAAGGCGCGGCTCTCTGTATAGGGGGCGGATATTTTGTCGGAAATTTGCCCCGGATTATTCAGGGGGCAAATTTCCTAAAACCGGATAATCCGCCCCTCACTTAGGGCGGATAATCCGCCCCCCAGATTTCAGCAAACAGCTAGTTTTTTGAGAGGGGTATTTATACCCCCTCCTTCTTCTTCCTTGCTCATCTCGACCAGCACAAGAAAAAGAGCCCAAGCTGACTTCTCAAATCCATCAGATCTCCCCAACCTCCCACTCAAACTTGTTGATCTTTGGAGGATTGAAGGAGAAGACCGAGATCTACTACTTCACCGAAGGAATTTCATTTTCCCTCTCATTTGCTTGAGGATTTAGTGGTGGGGATTTCCTTTGGGAAAACCTAACTACCATTGTTGTATTTGATTGCTTGCTTGAGTTGTTGAGCAGGTGTTTGTGCTTGAGAGCCCCCAATTAAGTTGTGGGTGGTGCCTCACGCGGTTGTAAAGGTCTGGTGTCCACCTCGTTGAAGGACTCATAGTGGAAGGTGGATTGAGCCTTGGGGTTGGCCTTTGTGGTGACCCTTGTGGCAAGATTCATCGGAGAAGAAGGTGAGCCTGTTGTGGCGTTGAGCTTTGCACGTTGACAAAGCTCATACCTCTCCAACGAGACGTACTCCTTTGGGAGGAACTCGGGAATAACCTCGTCTCCGCGTGCTTCCATTTCGGTTACTTCTTTCCTTGTTTACCTTGTTGTTTACTTTGTTTAGCTTATGCTTTGCTAGCTTGTCACATAGGAATTTCACCCTAGTAGCACATCTAGTGAATTTACTATATTGTCAAGCCTAATTTGAAAAAGTATTAAAATTTGGAATAGCACCTATTCACCCCCCCCCCTTCTAGGTGCCGGCATCGATCCTTTCAACATCGAGCCATATGACGGCACGACAGACCCAGCAGTCTGGATCGAAGATTATCTCCTTCACATTCACATGGCACGCGGCGATGAGCTGCATGCCGTAAAATACCTCCCACTCAAGCTCAAGGGACCAGCCAGGCATTGGCTCAACAGCTTGCCTGCAGATTCGATCGGTTCTTGGGAGGATCTGGAAGCTGCATTCCTCGACAACTTCCAGGGCACCTATGTGCGACCGCCGGACTCCGACGACCTAAGCCACATAATTCAGCAGCCAGACGAATTGGCCAGGCAATTCTCGACACGGTTCTTAACAAAGAAAAATCAGATAGTCGACTGTCCGGATGCAGAGGCCCTAGCGGCCTTTAAGCATAATATCCGCGACGAATGGCTTGCCTGGCACCTAGGACAGGAAAAGCAGAAATCCATGGCAGCCCTCACGACACTCATGACCTGCTTTTGTGCTGGCGAAGACAGCTGGCTAGCTCGTAGCAACAACTTATCAAAGAAAGCCGGCAATCCAGATAACAAGGAAAAAGGTGGCAGGTCACGTCGAAATAATCAAAAGCGCCGCGTTAGCAGCGACAGCAATGAGGATACGACAGTAAATGCCGGATTCAGAGGCTATAAATCCGGACAGCGGAAGAAGCCATTCAAAAAGAATAATCAGGGCCCATCCAGTTTGGACCGAATACTCGACCGCTCGTGCCAGATTCATGGCACCCCCGAAAGGCCAGCCAATCACACCAACAGAGATTGTTGGGTGTTCAAGCAGGCAGGCAAGATAAGAGCCGAAAATAAAGACAAGGGGCTAGATAGCGACGACGAGCAGGAGCCCAGGCCGCCGAACAACAAAGGACAGAAGGGGTTTCCCCCACAAGTGCGGATGGTGAACATGATATACGCGACGCACATTCCCAAGAAGGAAAGGAAGCGCGCACTACGGGACGTATACGCGATGGAGCCAGTCGCCCCAAAGTTCAACCCATGGTCCTCCTGCCCGATCACTTTTGATCGAAGGGACCATCCCACTAGTATCCGTCACGGCGGTTTCGCCGCATTGGTTCTCGACCCAATAGTCGACGGATTTCACCTTACAAGAGTCCTCATGGACGGCGGCAGCAGCCTGAACCTGCTTTACCAGGATACAGTGCGAAAAATGGGCATAGATCCATCAAGGATCAAGCCCACAAGGACGACCTTTCAAGGCGTCATTCCAGGTGTAGAGGCCAACTGCATAGGCTCTATAACACTTGATGTGGTCTTCGGATCTCCGGATAACTTCCGAAGCGAAGAGTTAATCTTCGACATAGTCCTGTTCCGCAGTGGCTATCATGCCCTGCTCGGACGAACCGCGTTTGCCAAATTCAACGCGGTGCCACACTACGCATATCTCAAGCTCAAGATGCCAGGCCCTCGAGGCGTAATCACGGTCAGCGGAAACACGGAACGCTCCATCCGGACGGAGGAGCACACGGCGGCACTCGCAGCGGAGGTACAAAGCAGCCTTTTAAGGCAACTCTCCAGTTCAGCTGCTAAAAAGCCGGACAATGCAAAGCGCGCCCGGAGCAACCTGCAAGACCAACTGGCGCGTTCGGAGCAGGCGTAGCGATGCGGCCCCAACCCTAGCCATAGCTACATAGCAGAGCTAGTACCTAGAGTACACAACTATGCCCTTAAAATTCCATGGGCACAGGGGAAGGGGCATATTCCTGGCACACTTGCAATACGGCGTCAAACGTACTAGGGGCTGCCGGATTCTTTTTTTTCACTTTCAGGACTCCACATTCTGGACAACCTGTTCGGCAACATTGCCGCACAGACGATATAAGACCCAGGAAAGCAGACAAAGCAACGCCGCATCCTGGAACTCTCAGGTGGTCTCTATTTCGAGCAATATATCCGTTTCTAAAATTCCACGGCCCGCGCCTGGTCAGGACATGTCAAATAGTCTGTCATACATTTTTGCTTATTGTACTACTTGTATCGTTCGGCTTAAATAAACAGCCTTCTTATAAACAATGCATAGCTTTAGTCTATTTTTTTGCATTATTTTCTTTTAATATATGTATGTTTATGTTATAACATGCTGGCACCCGTACACCATGGTACGGCAAACCACGCCAGGGGCTTCATTACCCTTTTATCTGGTCGTGAGAAGTCCGCACATTTTCCCAAGTGCGGCACCCCGAACTTATAGCACTATATGCATCGGCTCCGAGTCATGATTTTGGTCATATGTTGGGTTTGCCCGGCTCCTATGTTTTGGTACCTTACGTTCCGCTCCATCGGCTAAGGTAGCACTAGGAGAACCGCTGCGATTGCGCCCCAGATCAGGTGGGTGAGCGCCTCAGTGGAGAAAGCTAAAACAGACTGTCATGATAGGGCGTGAGACCGGTCGCTGTTCGAGAGGTTTTTCGAGTCCTTAAAGGCTTATGCCGTCTTCGGACGGAGAGCTGGTTAAATCCGGCTAACAGGCGTGGATAGTGCCCCGAATTCGGCCTTCCGAACTAGGGGCTTCGCCGAAATTTAAAATTATAAAGTTCTATGGCTAAGTGAGAGTGTTCAAGCATTATAGTCCGATTGCCTGGTTCGTTGTGCTGAAGGCCTCCCTCGAAGGACCCAACTATGGGAACAAGAGCCTTCAGGTTTATCCCGAACACCCCAGCACTAGTTGCATGGGGGCAGAAGCCGACGACTCGCCATCTCTCAGTTATTGATAAACGGCCGCACAGAAAACAATATTTTAAATTCAAAGCATTGCTTAAAGCGCATACGACCAAGTTTTCGGCGTACAGGATAGAAACAAACGAGTTTATTGAAAGATTACATCATGGGTACATTCATCCGCAATAAGGCGGGATCCGGCAAGAACTTCTTCATAGTAGTTCTCGGGCTTGCGATGTTCCTTCCCCTGCGGTGGACCGTCCTTCACCAGCTTCTCGCCGTTCAGCTTCCCCCAGTGTACCCTTACACGGGCAAGGGCCCTCCGGGCACCTTCAATGCAGCCAGAATGCTTGATAACCTCCAGTCGTGGACAGGCCTCCACCAGCCGCCGCACTAGCCCGAAATAGCTCCCTGGCAGAGCCTCTCCAGGCCACAGCCGAACAAGTAAGTCCTTCATGGCCTGTTCGGCCGCCTTATGGAGCTCGGCCAGCTGCTTCAGCTGGTCGCTCAAGGGCACAGGGTGTCCGGCCTCAGAATACTGAGACCAGAACACACTCTCTGTCGAGTTGTTCCCTTCGCTCCGGAAGAATGCGGCGGCGTCGGAAGCACTGCGGGGTAGATCGAAGAACGTCCCTGGAGAACTCCGGATCCGGGTAAGTAATAGGTATTTCACTTTTATGTTCCTACTTTGCATTGAGAATGTCTTACCCGCTGCTATCTTCCTCATCTCCTCCAACTCTTGGTGGGCCCTTTGGGCTTCGGCCTTGGCACTCTTGGTGGCCTCAACGGCAGAGGCGAGTTCGGTGGCTTGCGTTTTCACGTCAAGCTCTAAACCCTCATGTTTTTCCATGAGAGCTTGGAGCTTCTGTTGCACCTCTCCGTATTGGCCTCCAAGCTTTTCTCGTTCAGTGCGCTCCTCGGCCGCCTTCTTCTCGGCCTCGGCAAGCGCCTGCCTTAGGGTCGCCACCTCTGCAGTGGCCCCTACAATAGGCAGTTCAATCCTGTTATTTTTTGCAATCAAGCCTCTCCATGGGCATATTTTATTATTAAGGGGATATCTTACCTTCTTTCTCCTCGAGGTGCCTTTTGGCAAGGCCGAGCTCTTGCTCGGACCGCTCGTAATCCTTTTTCAGGACTTCCACCTGCGCAGTCAGTGCGGCGGTGGATAGCAGGGAAGCCTGCATACGCATATTTGACTTTTTATAGTTAGACTCCTGTGAAAATTATTAGATCCTCTATTCGGCTTTTCTTTCGGAATACCAAACAGAGCATCAGGGGCTACTGTCTATGCGGTAATTAATTCAGCATATTTTTTGCTTACCTGGAAGCCTGTTAGTAGGCTGGTATAAGCTTCATTCAGCCCGCTCCTGGCGGACTGAACCTTTTGGACCACCGTACTCATAACAGTACGGTGCTCCTCGTCGATGGTGGCGCCTTCAAGCGCCTCCAGCAGATTGTCCGGCGCCTCTGGTTAGACAGAGGTCGCCGGCTCGGATGGCTTACTCCTTTTGGAAGGAGTTCGCCCACCGTGAACCAGGACGGTAGAGTCCGGCACGGTGTCCGGCACAACGCCGGACTGGGAGGCCTGGGGGGTTTCATCCCCTTTACTCCTGGGGTCCTGAGGATTACCTTGCGGCTCCTCTAGGACCACCTCCTCCTGCTCCATGGGGCGGGACGCCGCTTCGGCATCGTCCGCCTTGCGGGGGGAGACCACGGGAGGGACGGAGTCCATCTCCGACGAATCCAGGGAACCACTCGACGAAATGTCGAGTGCGGCCCGGGGTGGCCTGCGCAATTACATTTAACACAAGGGAAAGCTGTGAGAAATACCATGAGTTACTCTGGTATCCGGATACTTACGACTTCGCCGGACGCTTGGTCCTTTCCGGCCACTCCTCCTCATCCTCATGGGCGATTGAGGAGTAGTTCGGCGGAGGGGTTTTCCTCTTCTTGGACCCCTTAGCTGCCCCCGCAGGGGCAGCTTTCCTCTTCTTTCCTTCCCCCGTTGGAGGGGGAGGGATTTCTTCTTCCTCCTCCTCGTTCTCACGAGAGGAGAGCGTCACAGACTCGTCAGATGACGAGTCCGACAGCACCACATTACGGGCACTCTTTCGAGTCCCGGTGGTCGTCTTCTTCTTGACCTTCTTTTCCGGCACCATATACGGCGCCGGAGCCAACAGCTTCTCTAGAAGAGCTGGGGCTGGGTCTTCTGGCAGAGGAGCCGGACAGTTGATCGGTCCGGCTACCTTCAGCCACTTCTGTTAAAGACAAAAGGGAGTTTTTTTAAATCCCGCACAGAGTCAATCTATAAGGAGGAGCTTCATGAACCTGTAAAAGGTACGAATAGCTTACCTCCTTAGCATCGCGTTGCGAGCTATATCCGCGATCTTCGGAGGCGGATGTGGGGCAATCGGCGCTTTTGGTTAGCACCTTCCAGACGTCTTCATACGTCGTGTCGAAGAGCCTGTTGAGGGTTCGGTGCTGCGCCGGATCATATTCCCACAAAGTGAAATCCCGTTGTTGGCACGGAGGACCAGACGAATGAGCATGACCTGGATTATGTTAACATGCCGGATCGGCTTGTTCACCAGGGACTGGATGCAAGTTTGCAGTCCGGCCACTTCTTCTTCGTTGCCCCACGACAGGCCCGTCTCTTGCCAGGACTTGAGCCGCGTGGGGGGTCCGGATCTAAATTCTGGGGCCGCGACCCATTTTGCGTCGCGTGGCTCGGTGATGTAAAACCACCCAGCCTGCCACCCCTTCAAGGATTCCACAAAGGAGCCCTCGAACCAGACGGCGTTGGCCATTCGGCCAGCCATAGCACCTCCGCACTCCGCCTGGGTGCCAGACACCACCTTGGGCTTAACGTTGAAGGTCTTGAGCCAAAGGCCGAAGTGGGGGCGGATGCGGAGGAAGGCCTCGCACACGACGATAAACGCCGAGATGTTGAGGGCGAAGTTCGGGGCCAGATCGTGGAAATCTAGGCCATAGTAAAACATGAGCCCCCGGACAAAGGGATGGAGCGGGAAGCCCAGTCCGCGGAGGAAATGGGGGAGGAAAACCACCCTCTCCTCAGGCCTAGGGGTGGGAAGGAGTTGCCCTGCCTCAGGGAGCCGGTGCGCGATGTCGTCGGAAAGATATCCGGCCTTCCTAAGTTTATTGACTTGTCCCTCCGTGACGGAGGAAGCCATCCATTTGCCTCCTGCTCCGGACATCGCTGGAGTGGGTTGAGGGCTAAAAGGCGGACTTGGGCGTTGGAGCTTGAGTGCGCGAGAGATGGATTAGCAGAGGAGGAAGAAGGCGTAGGTAAAAAAGGAGGATCCTTATCCCCTTATATGGGCGGATGCGGTTATGCGTCCCCACCTGCCTCATAAAACTCGCCTGCCGCTCAAGCGCCGTGGTAAATAGCGCGGTTGGGTTACCCACGTCCGTATTAATGAGAATCCCGTTAAAAAGGGGCACACGATCTCTGCTTCGACAAGACGTGCCAAGGAAACCGCCTCGTTGAACGTGCTATGGTAAAATGATGAAAATATTCTATACAGAAGGCTTGGTCGCGGTGTTATGACGCACCGTGGAATACGTCAGCAGATTTGATTGTGTTTGCATTATTCTCTATATGGATATACGTGGAAACTTATTTTGCAGAGCCGGACACTGTTTTTGGTGATCTTCTTGAAGAACTTGGAGGAGGAACCCGCCTTGCAATGCCGAAGACAATTTGCGCGCCGGACTAGTCGTCATTGAAGCCAGGTTCAGGGGCTACTGAGGGTGTCCTGGATTAGGGGGTGTTCGGCTAGCCGGACTATACCTTCTGCCGGACTCCAGGACTATGAAGATACAAGATTGAAGACTCCGTCCCGTGTCCGGAAGGTTCTTTCCTTGGCGTAGAAGGCAAGCTAGGCGTGCGGATATTCAAGATCTCCTACCAATGTAACCGAATCTGTGTAACCCTAGCCCTATCCAGTGTCTATATGAACCGGAGGGTTTTAGTCCGTAGGACAACAACCATCATACACAATCATACCATAGGCTAGCTTCTAGGGTTTAGCCTCCTTGATCTCATGGTAGATCTACTCTTGTATTACCTATACCATCAATATTAGTCCAGCAGGAGTAGGGTTTTACCTCCATCGAGAGGGCCCGAACCTGGGTAAAACAAAGTGTCCCTTGTCTCATGTTACCATCCGACCTTCACGCACAGTTCGGGACCCCCTACCCGAGATCCGCCGGTTTTGACACCGACACCGGGATTGTCCTTGCCCACTTGAACATAGACCGGTGAGAGTGCTTCAACGCTGGGGCACACATCTTTGCCACTGCCTTCCCATCGGCAGCTTCCTCGGGCAGCTTTAGGCGTAGGCAATGTCCCAGAAACCCGTCCACTTTTTATGAGTGGCGCGGCGAGGGTTGCTCGTTGGTTGTTGGGCACAGTTTTTCTCTTCCGTTTCCCCTTTTTTTTTCTTTGCTTCACTCGGAGCACAATTATTCATTTCAGCACCAGCACCATTGTGTTTCGGCCCTGTCACCAATTTTCTTACTGATATTTATGTTTTTCATCTGTGGAAGTGATTATCTTCTGAACTTTTTGCACACAATACATACGCAAGCGCTCATCCACTCACCCCTCATAAACGCACACACACCCTATTTTTATGAGTGCTTGATTAGTTTCTTTAGTGACCTGGAAATAGAGCAGAAATGAATCTCGTCTTTTCCCTTGAGGTAACCCTGAGTTATCAAACCCACGATAGGCCGGTGCCCTTTAAGCTAGGGTCTTAAACACGTTTTTGCTAGAGAATTAAATTTCATCTTTGATCGGATCGTAAATCAAGCTGGCGTTGGAAACACTTATAATAAAAATAGGTATATGTATATGAGGACTTATGCTTCAACCATATGTTTGTTCGGGATCATCATGATCATAATTTGCGCTCTAAAAGTCATCCATCAAGATGTGCTTGCTATATATCAATGTGCCAGACAAAATGAGTCTATAACCTAATAAATGAAGAGTTGCATAACACCATGCACGTGTTACTCCACACTATAAAGATAGTAACATAGACTAGTAATATATGCATGTTACTAGACTAAATTACTCCCCACCGTGCGTAGTTTTACAATTTTTATTTGGGGGGGGGGGGGGGGGTGTTGGTGGTCACGGGAGCATTCCTCCTTCCTTTATTATAGTTATCCCGTTCATAAAAAGTTAAATGGAATATAGGGAAAGGAGAGGTGTGGAGGCAATTTGAGTACAACGATAATATTTTGGTCGCTGCAAACATGGTCCAACAATAATTCATGGTAAGTAGTGGTAACAATCATGTATACAACAAATATAACACTCAACGAAGAATAAGGAATAGAACATAAATTGTAAGTGTTAATTCTTGTAGATTCTACTGAAATGGGAAATACATAAATTGTTCATAGTTATTGTTTGGATGTCATAGGTACGTTTCACAGGAAACAATTTTTTGATTGCGGAGTAGGGGAGCAGAGATACACACAACTTGTCTTGCACATCTAAAAAAATATAGATTTCTATAATTAATGCTGACAAAGGATCATCATAAGCGTCCCTAATGGATGATCTTAGCCTGTTTGGTTCGCTTCCAGAGAAAACTGCCTGAGTTAGCCAGCATTCTCGGGCGTCCAACATTGGAAGCCTGAGTTGAAGATTGCTGATTGGCTGAGAAGCTGCCTGTCAGGCCTCAATCCAAACATGCCAAGAGAGTTTGGATGCGGCTTGACCAAAAATCGTACCTAAGATACCACCACTGCCTATAGAAAGACTGCAGACGTACCAAACATACCACCACTACCACTCTACTGGTGTGCACAAAATAAACACTCGTGACGGAACCAACACTCCCTGAAGCTTGATCTCACAGGAATTTCATGCCTACGACTGCTAATCATTGTTAAGAAAACATCCCGATGTCTCACATGCTAAGGACTGCCATATGCTCCATAGACAGAGGCAAAGCAGGTCTCACACATAGCTATTGAAGCTCGGGCATGATCTGTAGCACAGGCGTGATGACCCCAGCAATGGCCTCGCCCTCAGCAATAACCGACACAAGGGGCAAGGCAGACACTGGCGAAGAACTGACCCCAATACAAGTGGAGAAACAACTAAAGAGCTCCGTCCCCTTGTCTCCCACGAAACCAACACAAGAAACAACAGGAGGCCGCGGCGTCGGAGCAGTCGACAACATAGCCAACACGAGGGAGAGTTTGTCCAGAGCAGCCTCCGCCCGCTCTAGAAAGCTCCCAACACGTGCCATCAAGCCTTGTATCATCTTGGACTGATCCGCGAGAGTGGACTGTAGCTCCACATCAGACGGGGTAGCCGAGCCAGCAGTACCAGAGACGACAGATGCCCAAGATCCACGACGAAGAGCCTCGGTGGGAAGCGCAGACTTCATCGGACCTTCACAGGAAGCTGGAGCTTGACGATGCTCAATGCCGAGGCGCGGCATGACAAGGCATGCCAGCGAGGTGAGTGGACGCCAGGGGTTGCGGCATTCGCGCTCAAGGTGACCATCCTGCAAACATCGGGAGCACCGAAGGGGATCTCTGCAAACAGCCGCACGGTGCCAAGGAGCAAGGCATTTGCAGCATCTGCCACGAAGCCAGGCAGGGATGGGGCGAGTAGCCAATGTCAGGGCCGGTGCTGTCGGATGCCGCGGACCTCGCCGCGGCAGCACCTCCTGCCAACCCCCGCTTGTGTCCGGCCCGTGCCCCATGCACACCTTAGTGGAGTCGGAGTCGATGGCCTTGGCAGCTGCCAGCGGAGTCCGGGTCCAGCTCCTCACTGTCGTCCTCATTGTCATCTTCATCAGTAGCGGAAGCCCACAAGGCCACAATACAGAATGCGTCCGGCGGGTCAGCTGGTCTGCACGAGCCAAGGCCAGTGGCGTCTGCAGCGCCATCCCCACATCTTCATCCTCATCGGAGCTCACACCATTGGAGTCGAGACCACGCGATGCCGTGACAGAAGCGGCCGGCAGAGCCGGAGCAGCAGACTTGCCTGGGGCACCTGCACGGAAGGGCCGCCAATTAGGACGAGCCGGTGCAGTGTAGCTTGCTCCTGATCCAAATCGGACCGAGCATAGGATGAGGATTGATGAAGGATGGGGAGGTTGCCAGCTCGGGAGAAACAGCCACCAGCGGCTGGGGCGGCCTTGCGGGAGGCAAGGGCAACCGCGGAAGCACGGCGGCTGTGGGAGGCGGCAGCAGCGCTGGGGGCGTGGATCCAGCACCTGGCACGGAGGTGGCGACAGCCGCCGCCGGTGTTGCCGCAGACACAGACCGGGTGCGCTGGAGGAGCGCCATGACGCCGAAGCTTCTGTAGGGAGGGGAGAGAGGAGGCTGAGGGGATCTCGGATCTGGAATCGTTGGAAGAAGGGGTTGACGGAGCTGGCAGATCGGGACGGTGCCGCCGCAAGCGCGGACGCTCACCCGCCGCGAGCGCAGACATGAGAGCTACACTAGTAGTAACTACGATAAATCATTGTGATCACTGAATTTTGGTGATGTATTCACGTGTAATCCTGGGCACAAACAGATCACAAGATTAGGGCGTTATGGCTGATCACAATTCATAGGAGATAACTTTGATGATAGTGTAAAGAGGCTAGTAAAATAATGTTTGAGCTCATGTTGAAATTCCTATGAAATTGGGGACATCAGTGATTATATATTAAATAAGATGATTTTGACAAACTCGATCATAAAAATCTTGCAATCTCAAGCTTATGTAGTTCATATAGAAATCTTACAATCAAGCTCAATCTCATAATCTTACAATCTTATCAATAAGATGATTTTCGGCCAGATTATGTGGCAGGGAAAGATTCTAAGGTTTTGAATTCTCCAAAATTCATATCAAAATCGTACCATCGTGAAGTTCGAAAAGATAGCTCTCGCCCACCAAATACCACTGTCAAATGGGCTTGCCCACTGATTTGTACTCCGTTTGTAGAGATCTAAATGCTCTTATATTTCTTTATAAAGGGAGTATTATATATAACCAAAAGGAGATTACTTACGGTTAAAATGGCGCATGCAAATCAGATCTCAAGGTCAATAGGAATCAACTCTTCTTTTTCTTTCCCTATCTTCTTTTGGAAAAACGTATGCTGAATAAGACTCTCCTTGAGCCTGGGGCGAAGAACCACAGGCAGGTCGTGATCTTCATATTTGAAGTTTGCTACCAGATTGCCCTTTTTGTCATAGTGCAACAGCTGGCCATGGCAGCTCGCAAGCACGTCTCCCTCCTCAGACACAACCTTGGCCCACAAAACCCCTTCCTCCTGGAAACGCCTGATATCCATCACCGGCAGTTTGATCCCGTACTGGAATGCCCAAACATCACTGTTCTGCAGTATGAACATGCCAATCGCCGTCATGTCGTCCTTGCTGGTGGACACAGAAAGCTTGTTGCCCATGTCAAACAAGTGCATAACATGGCGGGGTTCCAAGGTCGGTGGACTCGTCTGCCGGAACGTCTCCGCCACCGTGTCGAACACCAATATCTTGTGATTGTAGTGGGCACCAGGCCGTTCCCTCCAGTGCAGATACATGCTGCCATTGAGCACGACCGGGGCGCCGGAGATGCGTATCTCCGTCCCACTCTCCACGGGACAAGCGACACGCCGTGAAAGATCGGTTCCCACCGTGAGAACGAAGTATTCATCGAATTCGGGAGGGATGCTTGATGGTCTCGAGTATAGCACGCGATACTCTCCTGAAGGTTTGTGCCGGAAGAGTCCGACGAGGTTATTGATCTTCGGGCCCATGGGGAGGGGCGCCCACTGCCGCGTGGTTGGGTTGCAGATGTAGTCGCCGGCGATGAAGAGGCCGTCGCAGGAGGCACGGATGGTCCGGAAGCCCATCTGTTTGGGGAACCAGAAGACCGGACGGAACTCGGCGCCCGAGAGGTGGATGGCTTCGCGGACGGGGTAGGGGTAATTTTTGACGCCATAGGCGGTCCTTCGGTAGGAGTAGGACCTGATCATGGTGAGCAACGGCTGTCGGCGGTGGTGGTCCAAGAGGAACGCGGGATCGGAGGCGAGGCGGCACCAGGACCGGCAGACGGCACGGCAGCGGAGCACGGACATGGCAGGGAGGCGCACCAGGATGTCGTGCAGGATATCCTCGGGCAAGCCGGCGAGCCGATCCGGCCCCATCGCCCTGCTTCGTCTTCTCCGCAAGGTCGCCCGTCCGGCTTCTTCCTCGGCGGCCACGCGCCGCCTGGAACGAAGCAGCATCGATGTGGTTGGCGGCGCGTCGGGAAGCCACAGGCAGCGGCGTAGAAGCAGGCCCAAGCGGAAACGAAAAATAAGCCCAGTCCGGAGGACCGCTCTGACAAGCGGGCCCTGTGAAGCCTCAATTCTTGAACTGGGAAAGGCAACCCTGCAAACGCCGTGAAGAGGCCGCCTCGAGCTCGCTGTTTCCTCGGATTTCTAGCCGGAGTGCTGTTTAAAAAGAATCATATGACGCGTTTTAGTTACCGAGAGCTATCTGGTACCGCTCGGCGTAGGGCGCGGGTCCCGCTTGTCAGGTGGTCGACACATGGCCATTTGCTATTCGTTGGCTTTGCCGAGAGTTACTCTCAGTAAAGCAACATTATGTCCGCGTAGGTCATGGGACCCACCTGTCAGGCGGTGGACACGTGGCAGTTTGCTAATCGTTAGCTTTGCCGAGAATAGCTCTCGGCACAGCTGTGCCATGTGGCAACCGCCGTCTCCGTTTTCGTAGGGTTTAATTCCAATAGTGGCGGTTGCCGCCCAGAAACGTCCTCCGCTACTGTGCCGTCCACAAGTCATGGCTAAGTGGCACATCCACTCATGAATTCATCACCGCGCACCACCGCCGGCAGCCCCTCGTTCCCTATTTTCTAGTTAGACTGATACTTTTATTGCCATCTTGCGGTTTTTCGCGGCATAGGTGCCCATGCTAGCACCGCCAAAACCAAGGGCATTCTCTGGCACACCGCAGACAGCAAAGGTGACTACAATATTCTTGACCTCCAAGCAGTCTATGATGGCCTCCTCGTCTCCATCTTGACCCCCATGACTACTCCACCGGCAAACAAATTTACCACATGTGCAATGCGACCCAGCCACCCACCAGTGTGTTCTCTTGCCGCAACTCCATTAGTGCTCGAAACCAGCATAGCTGGCTTCTACTGCCTCCAATCATCCATAGAATACTGTGTGCTCTATTGGATCCGGACCTGGACAAACAAGAATGATTGTAACACTAATTTCTTTGTTTTGATAGTGGGGCCTGACGAGCATCCAACATCCGCCAATCTCGCTGTTGTCTCTGGAGCTGCCGCCCAATTCCTCTCATAATGCACCGTCCCTCCACCGTGGTTGCCTGCATTGGAAATTGGGCGAGGACTCCGGTTTGATTAACAACATAATGGTAGTCAACACAATAGTTGAGACATTCTGCTGGAGATGAATGTCGCTCTTACTTTGTGCACCAGCGGTGATGGCGTCCACGTAGATGTTCCTGTGATGTAGGACTATGTGGCTGAGATCTCGGCATTGAAGTACCGGATCAACCTATTAGTGCTGGTGGCACCTCTATCATCTGGTTCATTAGTTAACTCGCTCAGGATGTCAATGCTTAATGAGTGTCAACTTCTTATCCAACTTCATTGGCGTTTGCACTGTGACATTGATGGCAAAAATCTACCTAAATAGTTGATCCTTACGAACTCTAATTCTCTCAACATGCAGCCCTCCACATCACCAAATATGCCACGTCATCATTCACTAACACTATTTTGTAGCACATGCATAATCCAATTTAATTGTTGCAACTTTAATGGTTTAGCGTACATGCATACTCTTTGTTCACACACAATTATTTACTGGCACATTTTGTAGCACATTTGATGACCCCGGTGCATCTTGGCGTAAAAAGATACTTCGTGGGGATTGTCATCCGTGTTGCTTCATTGTCGTTCGTCGGTCGTCATCACGTGTTGCTTGAAAGTACTCGACAGGGCGGACTGGCCGGCAAGTAGCTTTTATAGCAAGGACCTGCACTACCCACTTGTTGGCCATACTATAGTTACCTAAACTGGGTGCGCACACATCTATGTGAACAGAATGTTGAGTGCAAAGTAAACAGTAGCTTGAAGCCTAGTCTCGCTGGAATATGAATCTGGCCGGTCACTCTTACAGAACTGATCCCAATGCCCCGCATGCCTGACGACGGCCAACTTAGTGATTGATCATGCTGACTTGCAAGACACCGGTAGATGCCTGGAAAATATCATCTATCGTATATCAGCTGCTCCGTCGGTGCTTGTTATGTATAGGGTTTGAAAAGTGAAAGAATCATGCCTTCATTATGGACAGTTACTTGATAGTCCACCTACCACAGTAGGTCATGTTTATCGTAGTTATCCCGTTCATAAAAAGTTAACTGGAATGTAGAGAAAGGAGACTTGTGGAGGCAATCTGAGTACAACCATAATATGAAAATGAACATATATTTTGGTCGTTGCAAACATGGTCCAATAATAATTCATGGTAAGTAGTGGTAATAATCATGTATACAACAAATATATCGCCAAACAAAGAATTACGAACAAAATATAAATTAAGTGTTAATTCTTGTGGATTCCACAAAAAAGGGAAATGCACAAACTGTTCATAGTAAGTTTTGCAGGAAACCATTTCTTGGTTGCAAAGTAGGGGAGGCGAGATACACACAGCTTGTCTTGCACATCTCGGAAAATAGATATTTTCTATAAGGCAGTCAGAGGATCTTACTAAGCGTCCCTAATGGATAGCTGCCCGAGTCAGCCAGCATTCTTAGGCGCCCAATTTTGAAGGCCTGAGGTGGAGATCGCTGCCTGGCTGAGAAACTGCCCGTCAGGCCTCAATCCAAACAGGCCCTCTGGGTTTGGACGCGCTTTGACCAAAAATCATACTGTACCTAAAATACCATCACTGCCTATAGAAAGGCTGCAGTCATACCAAACATACCACCACTACCACTCTACTGGTGTGCGCAAAATCAGCACTCTTGACTGAACCAACACTCTCTGAAGCTTGATCTCGCAGGAATTTGAAGCCTACGACTGCCAATCATTGTTAAGAAAACATCACGATGTCTCACATGCCTGAGGACGTCCAATGGGGTGATCTCCTTTCTAAATGATTTTGTGTTGACCAGCAGGACATCGGTAACTCTCTGGAATTGTTAAACTTTGTAGACAGGTTGCTCGATGATCCATGCTTGTTATGTATTTGCTCTTTTAAGTGGACTGGAAAGATGACAAATCCTGCCACATTCATGACTTGATTATGTAATGCAATTATGTGATGGTTTACCTACAACAGTACATCATCACAGTAATTTACATGTTCAAATGTAATTTAAAAGGAAATGTGAGCTTTCTAAAAAGAAAGATGCCTCCGAGGTGGTTTAGGTAAGATAAGGATTCAATTTTAGCCATCCACTGACCACTGATTTGGATACGTAAATACTACAAGTATACTGATTAAAAGTTTTGCAAAAATTAAAAGTTCAAAATGATAGCCTACTTATATTTTGTGCCAAACTATGGTTCAGATAATTAGTGCCATATATGACATACATTTCTCCGCCCTGTTTTTACTTCTGTAGCAAAGGAAAAATCATGTATTCTTTCTCCTGTGATAAAACAATGCGATGTGCGGAAGTAACACTTATGATTGCGTTGTTAATATTTGGTAGGAGTAGGAGTAGGACCTGATCATGGTGAACAACGGCTGTCAGCGGTGGTGGTCCAAGAGGAACGCGGGATCGGAGGCGAGACGGCCCCAAGACCGGCAGACGACACGGCAGCGGAGCACGGACGTGGCCGGGAGGCGCACCAGGATGTCCTCGGGCAAGCCGGCGAGCCGATCCGGCCCCGTCACCCTGCTTCGTCTTCTCCACAAGGTCGCCCGTCCGGCTTCTTCCTCGGCGGCCACACGCCGCCTGGAACGAAGCAACATCGAAGTGGTTGGCCGCGCGGCCCAAGCGTCCGGAAGCACAAGCAGCATATGTAGAAGCAGGCCCAAGCGGAAACGATAAATAAGCCCAGTCTGGAGGACAGCTCTGACGAGTGGGCCCAGTGAAGCCGGAATTCTTGAATTGAAAAACCCAAACCCGCAGACGCCATGAAGACGCCATGAAGCATGGATGCGTACCTACCATAAGATCCGCCTGATGTGCATCTTGACATCTTGTACGCTATATATCTCATAACTTGGATACATGCCATGAGGTCCGACTGACATGTTGCAAAGTCTGGCAAACAAATAACAAAGGAACACGTACTTCAGAGTCCTGACTAATGAACTATACTGGATGTTTGAAAGTTGCAACGATATGTAAGTACTACTCACGTCTCATAACGTAAGTCAAAAAAACGCATGATGTTATGGGACGGAGGGAGTACATGGTTATAATCATTTCCATTTTAGCTTGCAGCAAGACTGTATGTGCAGGCAGTTTTACAGAAAGCACACCATTCACTTGTTCAAACAAAACACAACATCTTCTTAACATGATCGGTCAAGCTTACGTACCGTGCTCATGAATGTTAGCAATTAAGCTTCAGGTTAGGTGACGTGCTGTGTGTTAGGAATTGTTTGAGTCGGTTCAGTATATGTAAGAGGTTAGGTCGTATTAGGAAAGGTTTGTAAACCGGCGTTGTACCGGGTCGCGTCGTGTTGGGCCTGTGCCGTGTTGGACGTGATTTGTATCCCTATATAATGCAATGAAAAGGACCACGAAAAGCAGCTCGTATTGCTGCACCAAATTATCTTCTTTCTTGTTCGTAAGTTTAGGGTTTGCTTAGCTCGAGATTGAGTTCTGCAGATCAGATTTTTGCCCTGCGATCCATCAATTGGTATTCAGAGCCTGGCTGCGTGCTAAGCTAGTAACGGGAAGGCATGGCCGACGACGACAAGAAGAAGGGGACGGAGGCGTCGGGCGCTGCGGCGCTAGCTCCGCCGTCTGCGGCGGCACCACCGATGCAGTTCCCGCGGTTTGACCGCGAGAACTTTGTTGTTTGGGCAGCAACTATGCAGTGCGCCATGGAGTCGCACATGCTCTGGCACATCGTCGAACCCGGCGGTGACGAGTTCAAGAAGGATGGAGCGCAGCGCTGGCGAGATCGTCAGGCAGCAAGCGCAATCTACTCGGTTATGCTGATGGATATCATGCAGCATCTCATCTCCAAGGAAACAGCCAAGGACGTGTGGGATACATTGAAAACTTTGCAGCTTGGTCACGACAGAGTGCGAGAAGCCACGCTGCAGTCTATGATGAGAACATATGAGATGCTGAAGATGGAAGATGATGAGACTGTGGAGCAGTTTGCAGCAAGGGTGGTAACCCTGGTCAACAGCATACGTACGCTCGGCGAAAATCTGGAAGAGATCTCAGTCGTGCGATGTTTCCTCCGTGCAGCGCCGTCGCGATATTTGCCAATAGTATCGGCAATCGAGCAGTGCGTCGACTTGAAGACGTTGACGGTGGATCACCTGGTCGGTCGTTACAAGGCTCATGATGAGCGGATGAAGCTAACATCAAGCGATGGGAAGCAAGACGAGTATCTCATGCTCACGCGCAGTCAGCTACAGGCGATGATCGCGAAAGAAAAAAGGAACGACGGCGCGTCTGGTAGTGGCGGCAAGAAGGAGAATTACAACCCAGCAAAAAAGAATTATGCCGGGGGTGATGATCAGCGCGAGAAGCCAAAGAAAAGGTTTGACAAGCGCAAGATTCGCTGCCACAATTGCAATGTACTCGGGCACTTAAAATCTGAGTGTCGAAAACCGGTGAAGTAAAAGGCCCTCATTGCTGCCAAGGGCGGTGATGAAGGTGTGCATCTGCTGATGATAGAAGCTTGTGAGCTCATGGAGGAGGAACCAGCAAGTCCTCAAACAGGAGTCATGGAATCGGTGACATTAGTCGAGGAGAAGGTGTATCTCCACGACAAGGAACGGGCCAAGACAGCTAGCAACGTGTGGTATCTCGATACAGGCGCAAGTAATCATATGATAAGTGATAAATCGCAGTTCTCCGAGTTGAATTTGGCCGTGGGCGGAACGGTGCGGTTTGGAGATGGTTCAATTGTCATAATTGAGGGACGACGTACTGTCCTGTTCGAGGCTCGCAATGGCGAGCATAAGGCGCTGACCGAGGTATATTATATCCCAAAGTTGAAGAGCAACATTATAAGTCTTGGACAACTAGAGGAACGTGGTTGCAAGATTGTCTTGGAGGATGGTTTCTTATGGGGCTATGATTGACAAAGGATGCTTTTGATGAAAGTGAAAAGATCAATGAATCGTCTCTATATTCTGAACCTCGATAGATCTGATCCGATTTGTTTACTGGCAAGTTTTAAGGACACGGCATGGAAGTGGCATGCACGATATGGACATCTGAATTTCCAATCGTTGCGGCAACTCGGACAGAAAAATATGGTTCATGGAATTTCTAGCATCGATCATGTTGAGCAGTTGTGTGACGGCTGCCTAGTTGGTAAGCAACGAAGGGCATCATTCCCACGTGAAGCAGTGTACAGGGCAAGCAAGGTGCTCGAGTTGATGCATGGTGACTTGTGTGGCCCAATTACACCAGCAACCCCAAGTGGAAACAAGTATTTCTTGCTCGTTGTTGATGATTACAGCAGGTACATGTGGATTGTGCTTTTGAAGAGCAAGGACCAGGCGTTGCAAGCCTTCAAGTTAATAAAGACCGCAGCAGAGGTCGAAGCAGAAGCCAAGTTGAAAGTGTTTCATACAGTCAGGGGGGGTGAGTTCACGTCAAAATAATTCACCGCCTTCTGTGAATTGCACGGGATCAAGCATTATCTGACCGCGCCATATTCTCCACAAGAGAACGGTGTAGTGGAGCGAAGGAACCAAACCGTTGTAGCAATGGCTCGAAGCATGATGAAGAGCAAGGGTCTACCGGCAAGGTTTTGGGGAGAAGCGGTGACGACGGCCGTGTACTTGCTGAACCGCGCGCCGACGAAGAGTGTCGTTGGCATGACTCCGTACGAGGCATGGTGTGGGCGCAAACCTACAGTGGATCATCTTCGCACCTTTGGGTGTGTCGCACATGTGAAGACAGTGGCTGGTCATGTAGGCAAACTTGCCGACCGGAGTACACCAATGATCATGATTGGCTATGAGATGGGCTCGAAGGCGTACCGGGTATACAACCCAGCAACAGGCAAAGTCCAAGTAACTTGAGATGTAATTTTCGAGGAAGAGAAGGTGTGGACTTGGGGCGGATCAAATGAACCGGAGGTAGCAAGATCAGATGAAATTTTTCATGTTGTATATGATCAACTTGATGATGCAGGTCACGGCGGTGCTCATGAACACCATCATGATGTTGATCAAGGACCTCCAGGCACTCCCTTGGCGCATGGTGGTGCAACAGAAACTGATCCAAGCACGCCCGAAACACTGGAATCTCAAGTTGTGTTGGACGACCGGAGCAGCAACGCTGCCACGGCAAGCAGTAACGCTGCCATGGCAGGAACCAGTGCAGCAGCCTCAGTAGGAACCGAGCACGAGCCGCCGGCATCGGCCGTTGTACCGTCATCAACACATGGTGCACAACAGCAACCCCCAACGCCGGTGAAACTGAAGTCAGTACTGGACTTGTACCCAACACCGGTGCGCCGCAAGATTACTCAAGCTGAGAAACGGGCGAGCAAGGTGCTCGAGTTGATCTTTAGTGCTCACATATTCAACTTCAATCTTGCCTTCTTCAACGCAATCCCGGATGTAATGATATCTTACATCAATATGTTTGCTCCGGTCATGATGCACCGGATTCTTGCACAAAGAAATAGCAGATTTGTTGTCCATGTTCAACACCACCTTCCCTGGATCTCGGTTGAGAAGATTGCCAAGAAGATACTCCAACCAGACCCCTTTACACGCTGTTGTAGTTGCTGCCATGTATTCTGCCTCACATGAAGAGAGTGCTACTACTTTTTGTTTCTGTGACAGCTAAGACACCATGCTAGTGCCAAGAAAAAATCCCATGCCGGTCGTGCTCTTTCGATCATCAACATCTCCGGCAAAATCACTGTCACTATACCCTGTCAAACGAGGTTCACCATTGTCTTTCTTTTTCTCATAGCAGCAGCCGAGCCCCATGGTCCCCTTGACATACCGTAATATTTGTTTCACGGCTGCCATGTGTTCAGTCGTGGGGGATTCCATGTACCTGCTCACAATTCCAACCGAATATGCTAAATCCGGTCTTGTGTTCACAAGGTACCTTAAACTCCCAACAATGCTTCTGTACATGGTTTGGTCAACTGGAGGTGACGAGCTCTGCCTGCTCAACTTGAGGCGAGCTTCCATCGGAGCTTGTGCTGGATAACAATCATCCATCCCATGTTCTTCGAGAATTTTTCTTGCATATGCTTCCTGGCAAAGTGTAGTATAACCTGGCATTTGATGTACTTCGATGCCCAGGTAATAACTCAACAAGCCAAGGTCGCTCATCTTGAACAAATCTTTCATCTGCGATTTGAACTTTTCTATCTCGAGTACTTCGGCTCCTGTGATCACCAAATCATCCACGTACACACCTACAAGCAAACTGGATTTACCTTGTCCACGCTTGTACATTGCATGCTCATGAGGGCACCTACAAGCAGTAACGCTGCCATGGCAGGAACCAGTGCAGCAGCCTCAGTAGGAACCGAGGACGAGCCGACGGCATCGGCCGCTGTACCATCGTCAACACATGGTGCACAACAGCAACCCCCAACGCCGGTGAAACTGAAGTCAGTACTGGACTTGTACCCAACACCGGTGCGCCGCAAGATTACTCAAGCTGAGAAACGGGCGACGCGAGGGGGAAGATGCATGTTCGTCATGGAGGAGCCAGCAAGTTTTGATGAAGCAATAGAAGAAGAAAGCTGGCAGCGGGCAATGGAAGAGGAGATGAGCTCGATCGAGGAAAATGATACTTGGTCACTCGTTAATCTTCCGGATGGGCAGCGTGCTATAGGAGTCAAGTGGGTCTACAAAGTAAAGAAAGATTCCAATGGTGCCGTTGTGAAACACAAGGCACGTCTAGTAGCAAAGGGCTTTCTGCAACAGCATGGTATTGACTTCGAGGAAGTTTTTGCGCCTGCTGCAAGGACGGAATCCGTGAAACTGTTGATTGCATTGGCAACTCATGAAGGATGGCAGTTACATCACATGGACGTCAAGTCGGCTTTTCTCAATGGGGAATTGAAGGAGGAGATGTATGTTAGCCAACCATCGGGTTTTGTTCAGAAAGGAGGTGAGCACAAGGTCTTGAAGCTTCGGAAGGCATTGTATGGATTGCATCAAGCGCCGAGAGCGTGGTACGCTAAGCTGCATGACACATTGTTATCACTCAATTTTGAGAGGTGCCCTCATGAGCATGCAATGTACAAGCGTGGACAAGGTAAATCCAGTTTGCTTGTAGGTGTGTACGTGGATGATTTGGTGATCACAGGAGCCGAAGTACTCGAGATAGAAAAGTTCAAATCGCAGATGAAAGATTTGTTCAAGATGAGCGACCTTGGCTTGTTGAGTTATTACCTGGGCATCGAAGTACATCAAATGCCAGGTTATACTACACTTTGCCAGGAAGCATATGCAAGAAAAATTCTCGAAGAACATGGGATGGATGATTGTTATCCAGCACAAGCTCCGATGGAAGCTCGCCTCAAGTTGAGCAAGCAGAGCTCGTCACCTCCAGTTGATCAAACCATGTACAGAAGCATTGTTGGGAGTTTAAGGTACCTTGTGAACACAAGACCGGATTTGGCATATTCGGTTGGAATTGTGAGCAGGTACATGGAATCCCCCATGACTGAACACATGGCAGCCGTGAAACAAATATTACGGTATGTCAAGGGGACCATGGGGCTCGGCTGCTGCTATGAGAAAAAGAAAGACAATGGTGAACCTCGTTTGACAGGGTATAGTGACAGTGATTTTGCCGGAGATGTTGATGATCGAAAGAGCACGACCGGCATGGGATCTTTTCTTGGCACTAGCATGGTGTCTTGGCTGTCACAGAAACAAAAAGTAGTAGCACTCTCTTCATGTGAGGCAGAATACATGGCAGCAACTACAGCAGCGTGTAAAGGGGTCTGGTTGGAGTATCTTCTTGGAAATCTTCTCAACCGAGATCCAGGGAAAGTGGTGTTGAACATGGACAACAAATCTGCTATTTCTTTGTGCAAGAATCCGGTGCATCATGACCGGAGCAAACATATTGATGTAAGATATCATTACATCCGGGATTGCGTTGAAGAAGGCAAGATTGAAGTTGAATATGTGAGCACTAAAGATCAACTCGCAGACATATTGACGAAGCCATTGGGAAGAGTCAAATTCTTGGAGATGAGGAAGAGGATCGGTCTACGAGTTGTGAAAGAACCACCTTAAGCTTAAGGGGGTGAATGTTAGCAATTAAGCTTCAAGTTAGGTGACGTGCTGTGTTAGGAATTGTTTGAGTCGGTTCAGTATATGTACGAGGTTAGGTCGTATTAGGAAAGGTTTGCAAACCGGCGTTGTACCGGGTCACGTCGTGTTGGGCATGTGCCGTGTTGGACGTGATTTGTATCCCTATATAATGCAATGAAAAGGACCACGAAAAGCAGCTCGTATTGATGCACCAAATTATCTTCTTTCTTGTTCGTAAGTTTAGGGTTTGCTTAGCTCGAGATTGAGTTCTGCAGATTAGATTTTTGCCCTGCGATCCATCAATGAACTCCTCGTCGGCGACCAGCCTGGCGAGCACCTCCGGGGCAAGGCACACCTCCAAATCCATGCTCCCTCCGCCACCTCTGCCCTCGTACACCGTCGCCGTCCCATCCGTCTTGTTGGCTGAACCAGTCTGCATGCCCACCGGGCGGCCCCATCCGAAGTCATTCCCGTACACGTCGAACCACCGCGTGCCCCCCGTCACCACCAGTGCCGTGGCCGTGGGGCGCGCCGACACTCCGGCGAAGGTAGGAGTTTGGATCCAAGATGCGTGCCTGTCTCTCTCAGTCGCCTAGTCGGACGACGCCACCATCCTATTCAGTAGGGACGCAGCCCAACCCGGCCCCCCTTTGAGGATCTCGTCCGCGGTGGACACCGCCTCAACTCGTGCCACAGCGTTTCCCACGTAGTCCACCGGTATGCCATGCAGGCGGCCCCGGAATCCGACGAGAAGGGTGTACACTATCCGCTGGTCTGGCGCCAGCCTCCTTGCTCTGCACACCGCGATCCACAGGTGCGCAAGGAGGGCCTGCAATGAGGAGATGGTGGTGCTGCCCAATCTCTGCGTTGGCCTTCGCTTTGAGTTTCTTTACGCTCTCCGTGGAGAAGTGGAGGAAGCATTCCTCCACCGAAGCGTGCCCAATCTCATCAGTATTCTAGCTGACGATGTCCTCTAACTTGCCGAAGGGCAGAGGGATCGGGACAGGGCAGCCGTCAAAGAACCACCTCCGGTGCACCGGTAACGGCGAGGAGATGAGCCCATCATGCTGACGGCTGATCTTGGACCAGGTGTTGAAGATCTGCCAGAAGGCCGTCCCATCGCCGACGGCATGGTTGAGAGACATGGCGATGAAGACACCGTCGGCGAGCTCGGTGATTTGCACGGCAAGGAGCGGGTGGGAGCCCGCGGCGGCGTCCACGCCGAGGAGCCCGTCGAGAGGGAAGAAGGACCGGACCACCCCCGGGGTATAGAGTGGCGTGATGACGTCGTCCACAGTGACGGCGGGCGCCACGGCGTGCACGAACTCGGCTCCCTCCATGCGGCAGCGGAGGGAGATGGCGATGCTCTCGCCATTCCCGCCAACGCTGCTCCCCGGCGCAACGGCGAGGCGGCCGGCGTAGGGGTAGAACCGGCCCAGGGCGCACGCAAAGGACGACGCAAGGCGTTCGACGACGGCGTGGTGTCCCTGTCCTCCCGTGGTGGGAGGCTTGGGCAGGAGGATGCCCGTCTGACGTCAGGTCGATGGTCGTCTCCGGCTCCGGCGCTGGCGAAGTTGTTGGCTCCGGCAGGACCATGTGCCGGGACATGATGCGAACATGGTTCATCTTGGTTCAGCTGTGCTGCCACCTCACACGGCCTCTTTCAGTTGCGGGAGTTGTAGATTGTGTGTAAGGTTTTTCTGAAGGACGCCGATAAATGTCACACGTGTGGGCGTTAGGGGATCTACCCACACATTTTGTGTGGTGTATAAGAGGAACAGCCCACACACCTACGTGTGGGCAAAACAAGTAATGCCCACACACCTTTTTCCCCTCCCGATCCGTCTCACACGCGTGCGTGTGGGCGAAACAGATAACGCCCACACGCCCTGTACGTCAGGCCTCGTACCTCATGGTCCCGCACGCCCTACGTGACAGTCACAGCGCGTCCAGCAGTTGCCATGGTCTAGACCCTTATCCATGTTCGTATAACTGTAGTTGCCATGTCGCTGAACTTCGGTTGCCATGTCGGACAACTACAGTTGCCATGTTTGCTCAACTGCAGTTGCCATGTATGATCTAGTCTACTGCAGTTGCCATGATTTCAAAACTTTAGGAGTTGCCACCCATTAACACTAGGCAGTTGCCATGTAGAACTACAAAAAGGCATGGCAAAAAAATATGTTCGGGTAAAAGAGAGAGTTGCCATGTGCTCACAAGCACGCTAGGGCAGTTGCCATGTAAAGAGAAAGAGTTGTCATCTGCTTACGTGCACGCTAGGGCAGTTGCCATGTACCATGCAAAAACACATGGCAACTTGGGTAAAAGAGAGTTGTCATCTAGTTACAAACAAAGCTAGGGCAGTTGCTATGTACCCTACAGAAACACATGGCAACTGCCAGCTTTGGGTGTGGGCGAGGAGACGGGCGTGTGGGCGAAGTGATAAACGCCCACACACCAGCCTCCTCTGCGTGCGTGAAAACTGGTGTGTGGGCGAATTGCTAAACGCCCACACACCAGCCCCCAGTGTGGTGAAAAAGGACGTGTGGGCGACCGGATGAATGCCCACACACCAGCTTAGTCCTACATGGCACACATAAACTGTAGAACGCGCCAAGATTCGTGCAGAATTGGTTGGACGAGGATCCATGCGTGTGGGCAAGTTGCCAGACGCCCACACGTGTGAGCGTTAGTGTTTTCGTTTTTTGAAACATTGTGTGTAGATTGTGTGTAAGGTTTGACTGCAGGTTGGAGCACATATGAATGTGTTTTGAATAGCCGGTTTCGAATCTGAGCCAGAAATTGGTCATTTTCTCGGTGTGCATTTGTTTTTCATTGGTTAATCCGGAGTTATTACAAGACAGAAAAGAATACTGCAATGTACTACTCTCTTCGCTTTTATTTAGTCCGTGCATTAGTTTTAGTCAAAGTCAAGCTTTATAAACTTTGACAAAATTTATAAATAGAAATATTAACATATACAATTACAAATCAATACCATTAGATTTAATATTAAAAGTACTCATATCATATAGATTTGTTATAGTAGGTGTTTGTATAGCTATGTTGCAACCGACACTTTCACGCCAGACTTCTATATATTTGCCTATGAAAAATAGTACAAATTGGTTCTCAGAGTTTCGGGTTGATTCAGAAGCTAGTTTGAACATACTTCAAATGGTGCAACCAAAAAATAATTTGTACATGCGAAGCTAAACAAAAATTACAACTAGTGTGAGTTAAATAGGGAAGAAGAAAATATTTTGAGAAAAATGGGGAAACACATTTTAAGAAAAGGGCCAGATAAGAAATTCTCTCAGAAAATACATACCAGAGAAAGGAATATTATGGTTGTTGGAGCCATGAGCCACCAAGACATATTACAAATGATTATACCTTATGCCTAGCAATATAGTCGTTCTGGATCTGTCATGTACAGTGTTGTTAGGACATTCCTCGTAGCAATAACTCACTCTCTTGACATGTTCTAACAGAGTTACTCTGGGATGATTGGGATTGGGATGTGTATATGCTGCATTCATTGTATTGGGAGGTGCTCGATACCCAAGCAGAATCTTAACTATTGATATACCGTATATTACACCAAGATCATTTTTTTAATTGATTACACCAAGTTCCTCAAACAGGAGGTTTCCCGATGATAATGCAACCTCGACATATTAATAAACTCCTTCAAATGTTGGAAACCTCTGCTGTGAGAAGTGAGCCTTTCTTTTCCGAAAGTCGAGCATGTTAGCCCAAATTGAAGCAAGGTGGGCATCTCTTCAAGTATGCACAAATCCTTCCCCGTTACATCTAGTGTATTAATTTATAGGTGTGCAAGACTCGTGAGTGTTGGCGGAATCCACTCTGTGGAATACACCTGAAACTGTAGCAGCCACTCATCTCAATTCTGGTGAGTGTTGTACTCAAATCCTATTTTCCCGATACTCTACGTTGAGATCATTCAAATTGGGCACGTTACCTAGTTCCTCTAATGCACCAGCTGAACTCGATCGAGCTAATACCACTACTTTTAACTATAACTAGTCTATGAATTCACGTTGGAATCAGTTTGCATAATAGTCAGTAAAACAAACATAACTTTATCATATGGTTCGTTTCGGGTCTGTGAGTAATATTAAGTAAGCTTTCCATGGATTAACTACACATATAATTCGTGTTGGATTAAGTAATTCAATGTGGTATAAAAAAATTGTATATCCTAGCAGATCACTGTTGTGTTTCTATGATTCTGGACCTAATACTAATGTTGCAAAAAAATTCTGAAATTCTCTATCTAGATTCGGAAGCTAAGAGTATATATCGTGTCTAAGTTATTTTCAACTTTACTAGATTACGAAGCTGCTTGCTTTTTTAATAGGGGTTGGTGGTTGCTCAGTTTTTGACCATGCTAGTGAATTAGTGTGTAGTGTAGTATTTTACTGGTAGTTCTACTTCACTAATATACAGATGACTTCTACTTAGTGGCAATTGTGTCTTTCTGCCCCCTTCTGTTCATCTGTGTTCTTCTTAGGAGTGTCATGTAACATAAATGCTGAGGTGGAGAAGAGAGAAATCATAAGAAAATGTTTGTCTTCTCTTATTTAAGAGATGATCTCTTAGCATAATATGTGTCGCCACGTTTCTAGGATTATCTAGCTATTGTAGATAAGCCTAAAAGATAACCCATTGTAGATTTTATTATCATATCTAAATAAGACTGTCTTATCAATCATTGTACATGCTCTAAGATGTTCTTGCCCAAATTTTTATCAGATTGATAACTGTTCTAAATTTTTTAGTTAAAGTATCTTTTCGACCTTGGAGAAAACTAGATTGATAGTCTAGTTAGACGAATAAGCATTGAGATGAACTATGGCACGGAGCCCGTTGTGCTGGATAGCACCTGGACATGTCCACGTTATTCAGTATTCTCCCGGCTGGAGCGGTTGGACAGTGCAAACTATGGCCATGTTGGAAGACAACATGGTGTGATGGAGGACGTTCGTTCTATACTATTTACGATAAGTATGTGTGATTATCTGATTGAGGATTCGGCGGTAGATATGACACTATTGGAACATCCTTGTGGTGGTCTGATGAAGAAACCGAGAAGTTTGTATTCAATTGATAATCAGTTATTACATTTTCCCTCAAAAATCAACTTCCAGTTTCAGTGGCTAATTAAGTAGGTATTGCATAACAAATGTATGAAGCTAGTTCACACAGTTATTTGTTAGTGTGGTAAAACATAGTATGGCTGCTCGATTCAACACTGGCATTCTTGATTTACATAGTGACCGTGCATTTTTTTTCTTCTAGTCGATCCTATGTCCATGAAGTTCTTTAATTCAGATGTTACCGTACTTCGAGACCAAATCCATATGTTACTGGTGCCTTGGAGTTCGTAGCATCTGAGGTCCCTTTCAAAAGAAATTCCTAACGTTACAATGGTACTGAAATATGCTCGTATTTGTATTATCTCTAGCAGATTGTGATATGGCATTTCTGGGTCAGCTTAGTCTTCCAACTCCCGTCAGTATGATATATGCAGGATTATTAAGCTATGTCACAACTGTTCACGGTCTACAGTTTAACTTTAGACTTCTACATAGTATTTGTCTCCCAAAGATAGTACTTCTTTCGCCCCACAATATAAGAGCATTTTTTACACTACACTAGTGTAAGAAATGCTCTTATATTATGGAAAGGAGGGAGTACCAATTTACTCTCGGAATTTCGGGTTGATTCATGGTGCTAAATTATGTGTAACTTTTCATTACAACAATAGTGGAGAGGACATGTTTGGTAATGTTTCACGTGTCAGCTTGGGCACAAACAGGCCACGAAATTAAAAGTTTAATACTGTCAAGAGAACAAAATAAAAAATTAAAAGTTTAAGGTGATGACAGTGTTGTGGGCTACGCCGCATAGCCTGGGCGATCATTAAATGCCCAGTCCTTGGAGTGCGCCACAATGGCCGCCTGCCCTTGCGAAACGTGTATCGGATACTTGGGGCTTCGGTTGCTAATGTCATCATTGCTGACGCTCATTCCCTGCCTGGCGATCTTCTGTGGCTTACAACGTCGTTGTGGTTGTGTACGTCTTTGTGTAGTAAATAATGATTAGTGGTAAAGAAACATCTCTAAGTTATGATTTGTACGGTTTTCCCAAATGGGCCCATTTGCCATTTACTAGGGATACCCCCCCATTTCCAATACTCTATCATGGCCCTGGGCTAAAGAGTTTAAGGGCGAGAGTGAGACCTACCAAGATGAATTTGTGTCAGCTTGGGTGTCGCATACCTTTGTTCAGGAAGAAAACCTTGCCGATAGGTGGGTCACGAAAGTAGTGGGGCAAAGGAAGCCTAAACTAGGGAATTTTTCATTTTGTATTGAGCATTTTGCTAGACTTACCTCTTAAGATTTAGCAAAACAATTGGATAGTCATTAAGACTTACCAAGACTACATCTGGATCCACCCATGGCTTTTCACACTGTCACATAAGATAACATGTTTGTCGCCGTTGGATCAAGTGAGTGTGGATGAAATGATGAAGCGGAACCAGCACATCTGAAGTTACACCAATTAATGAGAATTTAATTAGGTGCTTCATATATATCACCACACCCATGCAACTGGCACCAGCCTCCGGCATTCACTCATTCTAGTAACGCCACCTTGTCGTCTTCTTATCTTCTTTGCTTAACTAAGGAAGCAAAGTAAGACCAATCCAGACGCAACTGCTCATCTGAGTACTAACAAGGTGAAACGCCACCTTGTGTTCTTCCTCTCCTATTTGCTTAACCAAAGAAGCAAAGTCATACCAAAGCAGACACAACTGCTCTTCAGGGTACTATTTCTTCATCGAGGAAGGTGAGAAACTTCATTGACCAAACTAGTTGCATCGCTCTATTTGATGAATTTTTATTTGGTTTCTTTCTCCGTCTATTTTGGGGTTTCTCCTCCATATAACACACACTAAAATCCACCTCCCCCGTCTTTGTTTCCAAATCAGTCGGAATAGATTCACTTCACCATTCGGATGCTACCATAGCTATCTATCCTCATTGATCTTCCTCCAAGTATTCCACGGTAATATGTCTATATGCCCAATTTCCTTACTTGTTTCTTTGTCTAAGTATACTGATTGTGGGAATGCACTAGTGGTTTTTAAATGTCGTTAAAAGACAACTGAGACAACATACATTTCCTAAATTTATTATTTTGACTGCACCAAATATTTTTCTTAAATTTGAGTAAAATTCAACCAAAGTCTGAGGTAGTTTGATCATTCTTTGGACTCTATTTTACTCTGATCAAATTCATGTCCCACAAAAAATATTTAACCAAAGTACAGACAAAAAATGTATGTATAATTTTGATTTGGTAAGTTTCATTGGAAATGAGAACCCAATCTTCACTTTTTTATCGCTCCCAGACTCTACTTCATAGGTATACATATCCTAGGATTGTTACATCAAAAAGTTTAACTGAGCTCCACCATCACATACTAACATTCATCTCTTTTTAGTTGGACATCAATCAAGGATCCAAGGAATCCATGGCCATGAATGATAGCAACTATGCAACTATCCTTGACGATTTGCCCGAGGCAATCATCATCGATGAGGTACTCCTTAGATTACCAGCAAAGGATGTTCTCCGGTGCCGCATGGTCCGCAAGTCATGGTGTCACGCCACCTCCACCAAAGACTTCCTCGTTGCGCACCACAAGCGCCAACCCTCGCTTCCAGTCATCAAACAAATCAAGTACATCAACAACCACTATATTTTTGCCTTATGTGACTCTAGTACCATTGCTGCAAGAAGCAAGCTTTGTTGTCTACCCATCTTCCGGTACCCTATCCCACACCTTGATAATGGAAGATTTTTTATCTATGCTATCTGTGATGGCCTCATCATTGTGCCTGTCTGTGAAGAGATGGGACTCTTCGATGTTTGCAATCCAACTACTCGTCAGCATGCTCCCCTACGGTTGCTTCGGGGACACATGCTACCAAATAGATCCGTTCAGATATCCGCATTGTACCAACATCACCCATCGGGAGAATACCGGGTGCTCTACTCGATATGGACAAGAAATGAGGTTCTTCAAAATTGCACAATTGATTTTTGTGTCCTCACAGTGGGATCCAATAAGCCCAGGCCCATCGGACAACCCCCAGTAGAATATAAGTTATTGAATCTACTCACATGTTCTTCGAATGCCCCAGTACTACACCGGGGTAACCTACATTGGAAGTTGGGAACATACTCATACTATGATGCTGGCAACATAATGGTGTTTGACACTACAGCCGAGGCATTCCGGTGGATGCTCGGTCCCACCCATACCTACATTTCAAAGTCATTGTTGGAGATGGATAGTGCTCTTGGTATGTGTTGTAGTCAGAATTTCATTGTCACAGATATTTATGTTATCCAGGACTATGAGGCTGAAGTTTGGGACTTCATGTATCGGATTAACATATCAGAATTGGAGGATTCACCGCCAATCGATTACCGCATAAGATGTGTTGAAAAGATTGCTATGCTCAATGAGCGTGAGTTACTGATCGAGCTATTGGGTGGGAGTGTTCTACACTGCGACATTGATGGCAAGTTTCTAGGAATTATTGAATGTGATGAAGGTGAAAAAAACAGCATGCATATTACGACATTTCGCTTTCGGGAGAACATTATTCCACTTCCATTCTTTGAGATGCAAGATGGATTTGGGAAGAACATGTAAGATATGCGTTATTCCGCATGGACATAGAATATATTCTTGAATTGTTGTATTTTGGTATCTAGAGGTGAGGTTCTGCTATGGTAGGACTGGACATTTTGGATGTTATTTGTATCATCAACTTCTATCATTTTCATATGCTAAATGTTACAAACTAAGATTTTATGCAACTATTGCAGTTTTTGCCCATTTAATTTCATCATGGCCTACTGTGTTGTTTGAACCTGACTCTAGCAGAATTAGAATCATAGATGAACAAATAGAAATGCATGTATAACTGTAATCCACGCTTTCTAACTCCATATGTGCTTCTGAATATAGTGCTAGCATGTATCATCTTGGATGAACCCTTGCTTTTCTACAAATTCGGCTAATTTGTGATGAATTCACACTTCTTTGTAATTAGGTCACTAATCCTCTATTCTGTTCCTTTTACCATCTTTTCATGATGAAGATAATAAACCTCCGGAAATAGAGCTAAAATAGCGTGAAACATGGCATGTTTCATGTGGCATGGCTGAACATCGGGGCAAAATTTACTAATGTATGTTAGTAAACTAAAAACACTACCAATTTATTGCGCTATACTAGATGACTACTTGGAATGAGAATAATTGAATGAGGCCATCTAGGAGATACTCCTACGCTTGCCGGTCAGTGACAGGTCTGCTACCGCATCCTTCGAAACTCATTCTACTGTGTTGTCTGGATGACATGGCTCCGTGTGACCTCCACTCACAACTTCCTTCTCGCTCACCACCATCACCATCGGTCGCCCCTCCACATCATCAAACACTTTTCGGACGATGGAGCTACATCAGATGACCCTTGTCTCATCGCCTTGTACGGTTCCAGGAGCAATCGCAACCCGTCTGATTTCTACATCCTGACATTTGGATCCGGCAAGCCGAGACAATTCATGGGAAGGCCACCCAAGTCGTAGCCACCTTTCATTGAACAGGCGGTGCTGAAGGGGCTACCTTGTTCCACTTCCACCGACGGTGCACTGGTCCTCTATCATGGAAGCCTATTCTGAGACATTTGGCGTTATCAGTGACACTACACCATGCGATTGACCGACAAATGTTGTTTGAGGGCAATGAACTGCTATGTGCATGGCGGCAAATTTTGTATGTAAGCAGCCATACTTCTGTTGTCATATTTGGTGCTTATTATGCAGTATTTCAGTGTCAGGTTAACATTCTAGATTATATGAAGTACACGTGTGCTATGGAACTATTCTACTCCATCCAATCCAAGTTAATTGACACTACTTTAGTACAAACATCATCTAGTTTGTACTATAGGTAGCTTGGATGGCTGGCACAAAATGCATGTAACATTCAGTGCTTCAAAGGAAAAGCAAGACTGGTTCGGACTGTCTGTGAGACATGATGCTTTGAAATGATCGCAATGCAAAAGAACGCAATTTTTCATTACATGAAGGAGGGGGGAATGGGTATCTTTACAACGTACTCATTTAGGCTCGTCAGTCAAAGAACCACAAGCCTTCCAGTGTGTACCTGCTTCTTCAACGCTTTTGTATGGATGTTCCATTTCACGAACTCGGACTCCGGCCCACTCGATGCTCCCCGCCATAGTGGTCTTCCAGCATGGGATGGTGGCATCCTTTCGCTTGTTCAGCAGGCCGGTGCATTGATTGACATGATGGCGACTAGCTGACAACAGATGCTTTGCCCCTCTTGTCTTCGATCTGAATCTGCGACATGGATTTCCAATTGCAATGAACTTTAAGAGAGTATTTATAAAACCAAAAATGTGGCCGAGCTACTACTTGCAATTTAATTGTGATACAAATTGGTATAAAATTGGAAGAGATAGCAAATATACAATGACAAGAGGCCCATAGGTCTGACCTAAGCAAGGTAAAACAACTAGCATGGAGTAGAGAAACTGGCCTAGTTCAGGAATGGACAAATATCAATGGCCAAAACACGTGGATGAAACCCCACGTCGATGAAAGCGAGTTTTGAATAATGAAGCTGCCAACATCTCAACAGTTCGGATGCTCTGACAAGTTAACAGAGTGAAGCATACTCAAATTGTGCGATTGATTTTTCAAGGTTCTTTACTTCTTTTTTATAAAACCACTCTGTCTAACAAATAAAAAAATTGGAGGACACAGTCATGTAGTAGGATAGGATCATGTATATAAACATGTCTGGTACTCTGGTTTTGATATGATTTTAAGATGTACTCTAGTCAGGTTCTTCATACAGGGAATAAGAGTCGCAGAAAAATTGTAACTTTTCACACCATGGTTTGTTAGCTCCTTGATTCAAATTATACAAGATAAACAACAACATCAATCGAAATGTGGAAGAAATACAAAGAACAAGGAAAAAATGCTGAAGAACAACATGATTAAAAATGTGAATTGCACCAAATAAGCAAAACTCCTACCAAAATAAAGTCATGTCTAGCAAAAATGATATGCCAAAAGTATAAAATCAGGTGTAGAACCCGATTGACCCGAAGGAAATATTACAGTCTAATTTGATGTGCAAAAACTAATTGATTACATGACCATCATAGTTCGTAAACAAAAGAAGAAGAATAAAAACTGAACCTTGGGGGCGTTCTTGCTGACAGCAAACACAGACTTATACATGACTAGAAACCAATATCATCAACAGAGAACGAAGATCGCTCACTCATGTTACAATGCATTGTAACTTGAAAGCCATGGACAAATACATCCCCTAACAGACTAGCTCAGACTTGTTATCAGGAAGCACCACCACAGTTGATAAACCATGGAACAATTAGGTTTCATCCACACCACCATTACCTTCCTGTAGGAAGAAGACATGTCGCCTTGCAGCTCCCCTCTCCCCTCCCTTTTCCCCCGTGCAGCGGCACCGCGCCCATCGAGGCACCCCCGCTAGCCGCCTCCACCCCCCCCCCCCTCGAGCAAGACCCCCCTCCCGCCGCCGCCGCTAGGGGCGTGATATGTTTCCAACATATCTATAATTTATAAAGTATTCATGCCATGTTTACAATGATTTTATATGGTTTTGGTGCACTTTTATATGATTTTTATCAACTAAACTATTAACTTAGTGCCTAGTGTCAGTTCATGTTTTTTGCATGTTTCTATGTTTCAATAAAAAACATACCAAACAAAGTCCAAACGCGATAAAAATTTATGGTTGTTTATTTTGGAACATAAGAGACCCCCGAAGCTTCGAGGAAGGACCAGAAGACCCACGAGGATGGCACAAGCTCACACGATGCTCCCTCCCCCCTAGGGAGTGCCATGCAAGCTTGTGGGCTCCTCGGGACTCCTTTTGGCATGATTCGAATGTTGCCTTATAAATTGAGGAACCCCCAGAAAGAAACCTAGAATTTTTATGTCGCTGCCACAAGTCTCGGTTCCCAAGCGATCTCTTCTGAGGGCCTTCTCTAGCAAGCTGGTGGAGGGGGAAACCATCACTCGAGGCCATCTTCATCATCCCGGCAGTATCCATGATGAGGAGGAAGTAGTTCACCCTCGGGACTGAGGGTATGCACCAGTACCTATGTGTTTGATCTCTCTCTCCCGGGATCTTGATAGGGTACGATCTTGATGTACCATGAGCTTTGTTAATATAGTTGGATCATATGGTGTTCTTCCCTCTCTATTTTTGTTGTGATGAATTGAGCCTTGCCCTTTGAGGTTTCATTATTATCAGATGTATGTCTTGCATGTGGATACCCATGGTGACAATGGGGTATTCTATTGAGTCACTTGATGTATGTTTTGGTAATCAACTTGCGGATTCCCGAGGTGACATCGGGGTAATCTAGGCACATAGGATGATACATGTTTTCATCCTACTTTCTCTGATAGAAACTTTGGGGTAATCTTTGAAGTTCTTTGTGTTGGACTGAATATTATGAATCTGAAATTATCTGGTGTACATTGAATAATTGACTCACAGATACTTGTGGTGACATTGGATTATATAGGTGACATTAGAGTTGAATTATGCGTATCATATGGTGTTATTGTAGTACGATCTCTAGGGCTATTTTTGACACTTATAGAGATGGCTCAATAAATTGATCGGAAATATAAATTTGAGGTTCGCTACCTACAACAATTTAATCTTATGTTCTCCGCTATTGATAAGAACTTTGGAGTGATTCTTTGTCGCACGTTGAGGGATTGTTATATGATTCAATTATGTTAGCACTGTTGAGAGATTGCACTGGTGAAAGTACGACCCATAGGCCTTGTTTCCAAGTATTGCAATACCATTTGTGCTCACTTTTATTACTTGCTATCTTGCTGTTTTTATTATTTCAGGTTACAGAAAACTATATCTACTATGCATAATACATTTTTATCACCATGTCTTCGCCGAAATACTAGTGCACTTATATAATTGACAACTATATTCGGTGTGTTGGGGACACAAGACGCTCCTTGTATTTTGATTGCAGGATTGTTTGATGGAGCCCATCTTCATCCTACACCTCCCACGGATTGATGAATCTTAGGTCATCCACTTGAGGGAAATTTGCATTGTTGTCAGGACCCCGATCCTAAGTCACATCGATCCAGCATGTAACACATCATATCACTTTGCGGCCTCACGCACGGTACTCCCACGGGTGCCACCTTACCTGGCCCGGGACCGTTTGCGCCTTTTGGCTCACGTATATGATAGTGTCGCTAGCATCCATATGACAGAGAACCGGGCCGGCATGGCTAGTCGTGAACCCAAAGCGGCGCTAACCCATGAGGACAGGCATACATGAATCACATCGAGCATGTCGGTCATCAACGTATTTATCCGGGCTGTAGCGCTAGGCTAACAGGACTCCGGTAACCCGGGCTGTAGCAGGCTAGGCAGGACTCCGGATAACAGCGCGTGACATTTCCCAGAAGGGACAGACACCGGAACGACGTGAAACACATGCCGGCCAGTCAAGTGTTCCGAGCAGTAGTGCTGGGCTAGCAGGACTCCGGTGAACCGGGCTGTAGCGGACTACTATCGCTCAGAAGCACTAGACTACATTTCCCCATATGATAGGCTGCCAAGGATAAACAACTAGATAGTCGGATCCCACACAGACCAAGCATTTCAATCATACACACAATATGCTCGATATGTGTAAATACAACATGGCATCACAACAAGACTCTACGACTCAAAGTATTTATTCATTAGGCTCCGAAGAGCCAGATATTACAAACATGGGTCTCATGACCCAACATTCAGAGCATACAAGTCAAAGCACATGCGGAAGCTTAACATGTCTGAGTACAGACATCTACAAATGAAAAAGGCTGAGAAGCCTGACTATCTACCAGATCCTGCCGATGCACAAGATCGTAGCTGAGGTATCAAGCTAAACGTCGAAGTCCACACGGAACTACTAGCGAGACTGACGTCTCTCTGCAAAAACATAAAATAGGCAAACGTGAGTACAAATGTACCCAGCAAGACTTACATCAGAACTATCTACATATGCATCGGTATCAATAAAGGGGTGGTGGAGTTTGACTGCAGCAAGCCAGCTTTGACTCAGTGGCTATCCTGAACTACGACTGCAAGTAACTCTTTTGAGGTGGCGCACACGAGTCCACATATTCACCATATCAATACACCACTATGGATCCGCTCTCGTCTCCCTACGAGAAGGCCATCCATAGCACTCACGCTTATCTTGCGCATTTTAGAGTATCCACTTTCACTTGTCTATGAACTATGCAAGGGGTCCAAGTTTCCATATCCGAGGAATCCGGCTATTCGAATAGATAATGATAACCCTGCAGGGGTGTACTTCTTCACACACGCTCTCGCCACTTACCGCCCTGTACACGTCATGTACCTCGGCAACCTTCAAGCGGAAGCCGGGCGAGGGAGTCGGCCACGACCTGACTAACCAACAAGTCTCTAGTCCAGGTTTATCGCCTATTCGGGTTCCATCCGCAAGGAGATCCGGCCGAGGTGTCGCTCACGGCCCCAAACGATGTGTACAGGGTTCCAAGCCCACCAACCGGGCGATGCTTGGTTTACCCGGCCACGGTGCCTAGTCTGTCCCAAGCCCACCTGTACCGGGTGCCACTTGGTAGACTACTAACACTACCTACAAACACCAGAAACTAGTTGCAAGTCCTAGACAGAGATCAGGTTGATTAATAAGTCGAGAGAGCTTGGAGTGCCCGGAGCCCAATGTGTGGTAGTAACTGTTCATGGATCACAAACACAGAACTCAGTTCCTGAGGACGGCTGCAATGAGACAACCCACCATGTACTCCTACATGGCCTCTCACCGCTACCTTTACCAAATCGTGTTCACACACTTAGCTCACACACAGTAGGACATGTTCATCACCATTCCAATTCATTCCCGATGAATCAGACCCGACTCAACTCTAAGCAGTAGCAGGCATGACAAACAAGCATGAATGAGTAGGCACATCAGGGCTCAAACAACTCCTACTCATGCTAGTGGGTTTCATCTATTTACTGTGGAATGACAGGTCATGCAAAGGATAAAGGGGTTCAGCTACCGCAGCAAGTAACAAATGAATCGTTGTTGTCCTAATGCAATAAAAGGGAGCAGGAGCGAGAGAGTGGGATCTTATCAGAATGAACAAGGGGGTTTTGCTTGCCTGGCACTTCTGAAGATAATATAGCTCTTCATCGGTGTCATCGATCACATCGTCGGAAACATCGTCGACTGAGAGGGGACAATTACCGGCAACTGAGAAAGAAACACAATCAATGCAATGCAACAATATGATGCATGATCATGACATGGCAATATGCTGTGATTTGAGCTAATGAATCTAGCTATGATTTAAATGAAGTTGGTTTGAATACATGATTCAAAATCCAACTCCATATATGATTATTTAAATGCCCTTTATTTGTCTTGTCCAAAACAGAGGACAAACATTGTTCAAACATGCATGAAAATGGTACAGATGGATTCCTTGAATTTTTCTAATAATTTTTCATATATAAATTATTTCATTCTGAGCTATAGATTAATTTCTATGATTTTTTGAAGTTTACACTATTTTCTGGAATTTCCTATATAAGAATAAATCCAAAAAAAGGTTTACTGCGTCAGCCTGGCGTCAGTGTGACGTCAGCAAGTCAACTGCGGCTGACCAAGTCAAATCTGACCAGTGGGGTCCACTGGTCAGTCAAACTGTGCTGTCTGTGTCACCGACAGGTGGGGCCGGGTCAACAACCACGTCAGCAGGTCAACGCTGACCTGTGGGGTCGGTCAACAGGTGACGTGGCGGGTCAAAGCATTAGCTTAATTAAAGCAGGGAATAACCCTGTGGTTAATTATGACGTGGTGCCCGGCTGTTTGTGAATCCTGGCTTAATTAGCAGGGTCATTAGTGGCTAATGATGGGCCACGTCGACATCGCCGGAGTTCGGCCGCCGGCGACCAAACCCGACGACGGAGACGCTGCGGGAAGGCGCTACAGGGGACGGTTTCGAGCGCGGTTTGCGGCTATGGGTTGCTGGCAGTGAGGCGCATCCAGTGGTGGTGGCGAGTGGAGCTGGGGTGGTCTGTGGCGGCGGCGGCGGTAAGTTGGGCGGCGGCCGGAGTTCGGAACACACGGGTGCGGGGTTTCAGCGCGAGCTTAGAGCAACGGTGTGGCGCGTTCGCTTCCTGGGGACGCGTTGAGCATGTTGGTGATGCTAGGGCGAGCGTGAGAGCGCACGAGCATGGAGCTCGTCGGCCATGGCGGCGGCCGGAGCTCGGAGCTCGCGGGCAAGGGTGCTACGGCACGGAAAAGAGCAAAACGAGGGAGGGGGAAGGGAAAGGAGCTCACGGTGAACTGGATGGCGTCGTCGGCGAGGTCGGGGAAGCACCCAAAAGAGCGGGGCGGCGATGGGGATCTCCGGCGTCCGGGGTTGAAGAAGAAGACGGGGGGAAGCACTCGGGGCTTCCGGCGTCACGTGGGTTGGTGGAGACGAAGAGGAAGGCGCGGCGGTTCCTCTGGAGGCTTCGGCGAGGCGAGGGGTGGACGATGGCCGCGGTGGTGCTCGTCGGTGCTCTCGGGTGGTCGGTGGTCGATCGCGGGAGGGAGAGACAGAGGAGGAGGAGGGGGTCCAGAGAGAGAGAGCGGTCAGGGGGGTGTCGTGGCGCTCGGGGCCGTCTCCAGCAGCGAGCAGGTAAGCAGGAGGTGGCCATGCGCGTGCCGGCGTGCGGTGGGCACACGCCCTCGCGTCCTTCTGTCAAAAGGAGGACGACGACTGGCAGATGGCTGCGTGGGCTGGGCTTCACAGTAACTGGGCCGAGGTAGGCTACAGGTAAGTTTGTGTTCTGTTTTATTTCCTTCTATTTTTTTGTTTTATTTAATCTCTTTTGCCACTGTTTTTAAATAGAACAAATACAAAACCAGTGACAAAAATCCCCTGAATATTTATATGTTGCACAGTGGAGTTATCCAAAAGCACATAAACTCATTCAGAGTTATTTGAAATTATATTCCATATGTTAAGAATATAAGTCCAAATCCAAATAAAATATTGATTTAAAATCAGAGCCCAAATAATTCCTTAGAAATGTTCCAAAATTTTGGTTTGATTTATAACTCTTTCCAAAATTCTCAGAACTATTTCTAGGGTATTTTGGATTCACTGATTACAATTTTAGGGTTCTTGCCCCTTTATTAAAGTGATTTATGAGGCTTTCAGCTTTCCCCAATTCAACTTTCAAAAATTTAAACATGATGCAAGCAAGGTGCAAACACTAGGCAGCGGTAGAAGCTAGGGATGTGACAATTGTCCTCCAAAACTCTATGCTTAGAGGCCCAACAGAGTCTACAAGAATAAAGGTGTGTTGTTGATTCTTGCTATGATAAATTGTTTGATTACAAAATCCCTATGCATAGAAAGTGGGGTTAGGCTTAAATTTGCTAGTCATATGCTTCATTGCTCCCTTTAAGTTTCAATTCTTTACTGTTTATATGTGTTCACATGATTTAACCTACTATATTAATCAGGTTTTCTATCTTAAATATCAATAAAGTGTCAAACAAATCTTTTATGATGATTTAGATGATTGTTGAATTGATGTTGTGCAGAAACAGAAACTTTTTGCGTTTCGTGTTAGAATTGTTATTCGGTACTGTAATATGATCAATTGCTGAATTTTTTACAAAGTATTGGGATACAAATTTTTTACGCCATTCTAATTTTTCAATAGCTTATATTGTCGGATATAAATTGTAGAAATGATAGAATAAAGTAAGAATTATCTGAGAACAATTATGAATCTGTTCTTGACAATACCAAAATGAATGATTTATTTTTATTATACTAAGCATCTCATGAAGTTCCGTTAAGGTTTATGTGATTGAAGTTTTCAAGTTTTGAGTGAGATATCGATATGAGGAGAATTGCAGTGGCGCACAGGGGTGACTAACCTAGGACGGGCCATTTGCCACTTCATAGTGGTAGCCGTGTTGTGCTAGCCGCTGCAACTGACAACTCCTCGTGTTAGAATTGCAACGCCATCCTTAAAGAAATATATAGTAGCGGCGAAAGTTAAACAACAGTCCACGACAAAATCAGTGTCAACAGTCAAACCAAGCACTTCTTGCAAGTGAGCGAAGCCACCAGAATTTCTGGGATTTCGTACATAACATAGCAGTTCGGCCTATATAAACATAAGCTGAAACATATTTCAATCATTTTCTAAATATTAAATGTGTTTTTCTTTTTTTAGTTAATATTTTCTGAAATGCAAACATTTTCATACTTCATAGCAAAAATTTCAAACTGAAACCATTTTTTGTATTCGCAAACAATTTTCAAAAAATGAACAAAATCAAAATGCAACATTTTTTCGGAATTACAAGGAATTTCTAGAAAATGCAAAAACCTTTTAGAAAAAAAATTGGAACAAAAATATGAAAGCTTGAACATTTTTCAAAATTACAAGCAAATTTTGCAAGATGCAAACACTTTTTGAATTACTAACAACATTATTTTTTAATTTGGGATCAAATTTTGGAAAGCATGAACATTTTGATGATGTGAAATTTTTCCAAAAGCGGGAACATTTTGTGAAATTCCTGAATTCTTTTCGAATTTGTGAACTATAATTAAAAACTATTAAAAACGGAATTCCTCAAATATTTTTTCAATTTGTGGACCAAATTTAAAAACGAACATTTCTGAAATTTGGTAAGCTAGAATAATTTTTGAAATTTCCAAACAAAATGAATTTCGAAAGCAGAAACATTATCTGAATTTGGGAACAAAAAATAAAAATACGCGCACATTTTGGAATATCAAACAAAATTTCAGAATATGAACATTTTTTGAATTTTTTTAAAATATGATATTCTAAATTATTTTTAGTTTTCTACTTTTTGTAAAAGAAGCGCACAACCCTTGAAATTTTAACTTTTTTGGAACTTCTGAGCAAAATTTCAAAGAGGAACAATTTTTAAAAATGAATAAAATTTGGAACATGCAAAAAAAATAAAAATTACGACCATTTGTTGATAAAAAAACTAATAAATAGAAAAGAAAAAGAGAAACACCAAAGAAAGGAAAAAAGAGAAGCAGCAACAGAAAACAGAAAAACAAATAAAGAAAAAATGAAAAATTGGGCGAAAAGAAAAAATGTAACAGAAAAAAATATAAAAGAAAAACCGAAAAATGAGAAAAACGGTTCAGAAACCATCTAGATGATTTCCAAAACATAAAACCCAGCTTTTTTAACCGGCTGAAACCTTCCAAGGTTCCAAATCCCTCGCTGCAGATGGCCCGGCCCGTGTTGATTGATCGGTTCCATTGCGCATGAGCGGCACCCCGACAATTTGACGCAAAATGCATCAAATAGGTTTTCCAGCCTATACAGCGTGCTGGTTGCCCGCGACGACCTGGTGCCCACACCCTCGCGCACTGGGCGTTCGTATGCCTCGGCCAATTTTCCTTTCTTTCCTTTCGTTTGGTCTTTCTTGTTCCTTTTCTTTTTTCTTATTTCCTTTCTGTTTTCCTTCTTTATGTTTTCCCTTTCTTTTGCAAATTTTTTCAAATCTGAGAAAAAAAATATGTTCATCGAATTTTAAAATGTTCATCAATGTAAAAAAGTGTTCATTGATTTCATTTTTATCGCATTTCAAAATGTTCATAAAACATCAAAATTTGTTCATTGAATTAAAGAAATGTTCATAAAATTTGATATTAGCTCATTCATTTGAAAAAATGTTTGTGAAATTAGAATTTTGTTAACTTAATTCAAAATGTATTCATCTATTTTTCAACAAAATGTTCTTGAATACAAATTTTGTTCATGAAATTCTAGAAATGTTCATCAAATTCAAAATGTGTTCATCAAGTACAAAAAATGTTAATCATTATAAAAAAGTTCCCATAAAGAAATTGTTAGTCAAAATATTAAAATGTTATTCTTTTGAAATCACGAACATTTTTTGAATTGAATAATTGTTCTTGAATTCGAAACATTTTTTTTAATCCATGTACGCTTTTTTAAAGTCATTTTTTTCAAAATCTTAAGAAAAAAACAGGGGGCACCTCGCGCCCACATGGGTTGGCCCAGAAGGTGCGGGAGGGGGTGCGTCTGCGCCCGGTCCTTGGCATGCAGGTCGCCAAATAGGAGCACCCTTTTTTCTTACTTATTTCTTTTTCTTCACAGCTATATGGTTTGGGCCAAAATCTGAGGGTCCCTAGGGGAAAGATGGTTTGACTAGCTTTCTCGTGATTCTTAAGTGACCCAAGGCTTCCTGAAAAATGTTTTAGAGCATCTCTATCAAGACCACGATGTGCATCCAATTTGTGTACGACACTGACGATCACATCGTCCATGCAAAGCACCATCGTGCAGCACATCGAGCTCTAGTCTTCGATGGTGCCGAGGTGCGCAAATGTGGCAGCAGTGTCGTGATGAGCGGCGAGGAGACGTCAGTGATGAGTTGGCATGGTGCAAAGGCCCCCGGAGCTCCCTAGATCGGAAGGTGGCCGGCGCGTTGCATGACCGCGGTTACCTGGTATTCCATGGTCGATGCATGCGGTGGAGCGAGGCAGGGCAGCAGCGTTGGAGACATGCATGTGGCCATCTTCGTCCGACGACTTGCATGCGTGCTTGCGCTGTCCCAACGCGGCCTTGTCGTCAAAAATCAACGGAGTTGGGAGCGCCTTCAGCATGGTGTTCTCAAACTCGAGTTGCGGCGAGGAGAGAGCTTCCGGTGCAAGAGAAGAAAACATCTACCAGGTCTCGCTCCGGTGTGACTTGACGTGGCGGCAGAGGCGGTATAGCTTGGCACTGCAGGATAAATCTAATTATAACTGGGCAGATTTAGGGGGGAGAGCCTTTCCCTTGGCAGTTTCAAAAGAATATAACTAAGCATAATGTTCAATTCTACAAATTCTTGGTAAATTAAAGAGAATGATAGACAGAGAACAACTCATACAGTTGTCCTATGGCGTTGGTGGTATACCTGGCCATTTGTCGGGCCGGGCCTACCAAAGCCCGATGCAAAAAACCCAGGCCCGAGCCCGGCCCAGCCGTCCGGCCTAAAAATCGGGCCCGAGCCCGGCCCATGATGCTAAAAGCCCGTCAGGCCTCGGGCCGTGAGCCGGGCCTCTTCGTTAATGCATGAATTTGACGGGCTCGGGCCCGGCCCGGCTGCCGGACTTGAAATCTATGCCCGAGCCCGGCCTGTGGACAAGGTCGGGCCGGGCCAGGTCGGGCTTTTTCGGGCCGGGCCGGGCTTCCCATGGCCAGGTCTAGTCGGTGGCCCTTGTCGCCGTCACACGCCGAGTCGCAGCCTAATTGCATCCGACACTCCGTGATATTCTTCCCTACCGGCAGTGGGTGCTCCACGTCTTGTAGAGTGCGTTTGGTGGCATTCTCAATCTAGCATGGTCGTTTTTCTTTGATACATGCTGACTGTAGACATCCAGAGTACATGCACTTGCTATCGTTTGGTAGCAATGTAAGTGTTGAGACATGTTGAGCTGAGACTTTATTTGGCAGCCTAAATCTGTTTAGACATGCCGAACATTTTTGAATTCCGAATAATTTTTTTGAATGGTGAATAAACTTTTTGAACATTGTTTGAAATTTTAAACCAATTTTTGGAATTTTAAAAAATTCTGTAGATATAAACAAATTTAGAAAATCTGAACTTTTTTAAATATTTTAAACAAATTTTGAAAAGCTGAACATGTTTCATATTCTGAACATTTTTTGAAATTTTCTATTTTTTTAGAATTTTGATTTTTTTTGAAAATTTAATTAAAATTTCAACTTCTATGCACTTTTTGTAAATTTAAAAAAAAATCATGTTCTGAATACTTTTTGAAAATTTATAGAATATTTGAAAATCTTAATATTTTTTGAATTTCTGAAAAAAATGGAAATATAAAGAAAATCTGAACTTTTTATAAAAATGACCTTTTGTAGCCTTAAGTATTTTTGAAATTTTAAACAAATTTGAAATTTTTAAAATTTATTTGAAACACTTCGCTCGTGTATACTGACCAGCCAACGGTTGTTGGGATGTTCTCTACACATGCATGCTAGGAGTTAGGTTGAGCTCGTGCATGCTGAGAAGGCCTCGGGCAAAGTACTAAACATCTAATAGTTGCCCTCATGCACCCTGCCAAACACACCTGTATAGATGAAGAGGCGCAACTATAGTGAATGTGATCGATCATTCTGGCTTATGATTTGACGAGAATACCCTGGCCAACTATGGCCCGAGAAAGAAATTGATAAATGGCCTATAGTCGCTCGTTGATGCGAGTAAGGAAACACACTCCGAGATTAAGGAGTCTTTCGGGTTTTTTTTTTCAGCACAGTTCTTCGTTTCCGACTGTTTCAACGATTTTTCTCACTCTGAGAGCTCGCTATAGTGCACGTACACGGAGTTATCAAGCATGGGCACATGCCGAGGGTACATGTATGGTAAAATTGCCTCTGGCTATCACCAACCGCCATGTGCCCTCACGGACCGACAACTTCAACTTTGCCGCAACATCATCAACGATCACCATTCTGGCGTATCGGTCAAGACCGCTATAAGCATGTTCGATGATTCCGTCGACACCAGGGAGCGAAGACATATACAAGAGAGAAAACGATCCTGAGAATATGGCCAACATGACAAGTTTGACACTGCCTACATGTCAAGTGTGCTTGAATTGACTGCCGCCAACGACCAGCCTTAGATGCATCACCGAAGACACCACCCCCACCCCGCCACCGTCAACTCTCCTCACCAGTCATATCACGACAACCCAGGTGCTCCAGTCTAGATGCCAAATATCCAAAATGATGCTTCCACCGCAGAAAATGATGCTAAGGGGAGCAATACTACACCTACGAAAGGTTAGGTAAGGAGTTTACGTAAATGATGATGTGTAATACTGTGATTGGGGATAGGGGAGAGGATGGGCCCCATCACGATGAAATTGAGGGCAGGGCAAGAGAATTTGTTGGAAGGTTACATAGGTGTCCACTAAGGATTACATAGGTGTAGTATTATTGCGCCGCTACCGTGGATCTGACAAGTCGGATAGTTAAGTTCTGGAGATGGGTTAGAGCAAGTACAATACTGAGCTTATAGCCCGCCCACATGTCATTTTTGCCTATATGAAAGAGAGAGTCATTCAAAAATAACGGCTGAGGGCTCTCATACAAGAACCTAGTTATATGCGTAGATGCAATAAATATGAAGGGAGTGATAGAGAGAAGATAAAAAAATACTCTCTCCATATAACATGGCAACGTCATGTAGCCAGCAATTGGCTGGGAAATACCCTTTGGCTCCCGCATGTATATACACCCTATATGGGGTATTTTTTTAATAATTAAACAAAAAGTCAAAAATAGTTCAAAAGTATTTTTAGATTAATCTTGACTTACTTGCACACTAGTATATAAATGTTCACAAAAAAACCAACGTTGACTTCACAGCGAAAAAGACAAAATTTATTTGCTACGTATTATAGGTCACTATTCATGCTATTTTGACCGAACATTTGTCTTTTTTGAAAAGAAGTGAAAAAGAAATTTTCTTTTCGTGAAACGTTTCTCACTAGTACAATGAAAGGTCATGTTTATTTCAAAAATATTTTCAATTTTTTTGACTTTTTGTTGAACTGCTAAATTCTTTTTTCATATAGGAAACATATGTACTCGGAAACCAAACGTTTTTCTCCGCAATTGGCTATACTATTAACCATGCTCGCTCTTAGAAATGCCCTTACCACTCTCTTCGAGGCTGGGAGATGGCCTCCCTGTTGATCCTCGAAAGAAAACCTTGGATTTCCGGCGTAATTAAAGCTAGGGGGGAGGAACAGAGCTTTGGTCCCTGATGCCCTCTTTTCTCTGCCATGCCCTCTTTTGCTGCCGTTGAATCATTGCAACTTCGAGATGCTCCGAAGGATTACATGCAGAGGAGTATGAAAGGTTAGCAAAACTTTGTAGTATTTGGCACGAACCAAATACAGTAACACACAAATTATTTGGCATAGGCTGAACCAAACAGACCCATATATATTTCATCATCATGTACGTATACACAAACTGAACACACTGATACACTTGTCACCATAGCTCTAGATCCATGGAAACCGTCCATGCACCGACGGCCACTGCCGATCTTCATCACTTGCGGCGCGACCCGACCCTGGAGAGCGCGGTCATCCGCTTGAGCACCCTGGAGATCTTGGACAGGCTCGGCTTGCCGCCGCCCAGGTTCATCTTCCTCGTCGAGAACTTGAGCGCCTGCAGGCAGCACAGCTGCCGCACCGGCCCGTCGTCCTCCTCGTCTTCTTCCTCCTCCTCCTCGTCGACAACGGATTCTTCTTTCGCCTTGCTGCCGCCGCCGCCTCGGGGCTTGGTGTCGCCGGCGACGGCGCTGCTGCTGCCGCCCCCGGTCTCGTACGCCTCCCAGAGCATGTCCATGTCGTCCGCGCACGCCCCGGCCACGGCGCCGTCGCGGCAGACCTTGAGCTGGATCCGCTCCTCGTACAGCTTGCACGCCAGCGTCCGCTTCCACTCCTTCCCCTTGGACGGCGACCCCTCGCCCGTGCCGGCGAGGCTCTCCGACGAGGTCCGCGTGTGCACGCGCCGCGCGATGGACGTCGACCTCAGGGGGCTCTTCCCGCCGTCCGCATGCTCTGACGCAGGCTGCTGCACATCTTCTTGGTGGTCTTGTCCGTCAGGCTGCGCATCTTCTTCGGCCTGCACGTCGTCGCTCCTCTGTTCTTGCGGCGGGTCTTCTTCGGGCTCACCAATAATGGAGGCGATTTCTTCAGCTTGCTGCAGGTCTATGATGCATTCTTCCGCCACCTTCGACTGCGCCGATTCTTCCTTGACATCTACAAGCTCCTCCTCTGGTAATTGCTTCCGGTCAGATTCTTCTTGAGCGAGCTGGTCTTGACTCTGTTTTTGGTCCCAAGATTCAGTCTCCAATGGCATGGCTTCCTCCACGACCTTGAATGATCCCTTCTCGAAAAAGATTTCCACCGGATTATCCTCGATTTCATCAAGAACTCCCTTCAAATTCCCACATTCCCATTGCCTTATTCGCTGAGAAATCGAAGAATGTGGCTTGCCGACCCGCTCAGGTTTCTTCGTCTCCATTGCTGACAGAGGAACAGGGTCACACTCCAACCTCTTCTCCTCAACCGAATCACTGCTGAATCCCTTTCTCTCTGGCAAGCTTACACTCTGTACATTGTTGATGGATTTCTCCCGCTCTTCCATCTCTGGTACTGGCATGAATGTCTCACCTGGAACTGGAAAGCAATGCTCGGAAGAAGACGATAAAGATTCCGGAGCCTTCTTCAGATCCTCGCAGACCACATTTTTCTCCTGAATTTCATCCTTGAAGCTGAAGATATCCTCTTCATAAAAATCCCCAGTGCTCAGGTAGCAGATCTCTTCTCCAGAGAGACTCTGCAATGGCAGCCCAACGGCGAACACCTCCCGGGCGGCAGGCAAGAAGCTCTCCCTCTCCTGCTCCAGAAGAAAGCAAGAAGCACCACCAGCGTCACGCACCTCACCCACGAACACGACCTCGCCGACGCCGGCCGGGCCGAGCACGAAGGAGCAGAGCTGGCCGAGCAGCCCGAGCCCGCCGTCGGGCCGCAGCCCGGCGCAGAGCGCGGCGACGGCGACGCCGCAGGTGCTGCCGAGGCACCGCGCCCCGGCCCGCCCCGGCGCGACGTACGGGGCGGCGGTGAGGAGCACGACGAGGAGGAGCGCCGTGGAGAGCAGCAGCGGGCAGAAGAAGGCGGCGAGCGCGAGCAGGCCGCGGTGGAAGAAGAGCGCGTAGGCGGCGTGCAGCGGGTGGGCCGCCAGGAACGCCGCCGCGCCCAGCAGGTCGTGGAGCACGCAGAACGCCAGCGCGCTGCCGGCGTCGATCCGCGCCATTGTCGCCTTCCTCCTCCTCGATCTCCGCCGCCCTCGCGCGCGTGGGTGGGTGGGGCTTGTCGTCTCCTGGCTGGCTCGCTGGCTCGCTGGCTACCGACGCGACGCCATTGCGTTCCGCCTTGGATGCTCTGTTGTTGGCAGCTAATAAAGCGGAGGCTCGGACCGGAGCGGGGGCGGTGCTCGCCGACGCTGACATGGTTGGTCAACAAGCTCTGCATGCACGTAGGAGTACGTCCACCTACGCGCTGCAGTACGAGCGCATTTCGTCAAGGGTGTCCTTACGAGGTCGGTAAACCCATCCCTCTGGAGTGATCACACTGCCGAAGTACACTGCTTGAAACACGGCGAAAACAGATCAATGCAAACCCGTGGACAAATATATATTGATTGTGTTTTTAAAGGAGGATAGCCCTATCTCCGCATCCATATATTATTAATTATCTGATAATAAATCGTCAATGCCCAACCAATTGCTTCATAATTTAATTTAGAAAGTCTTAGGTCAATCAAATCGAAGGCGAGATCATGGGTTTCCATCCGGAGAATTTGTATACTTGTTGTTGAAGCCACCATTGTCGGCAACCTCTCTAGCACCTCGCGCCTTCTTGTTAGACAGATCCTGGCGTTGGGTGAGCCCAAGGCCCGCTGTCCCACCGGAGAAAACGCCGGAAGTGGGTTTAGGACCTCGCCCTCTTTGCACCCAAGCATTTCAGGATTCCTGTCATCGGCAAAGGGAGGGAGGGTGGACAAAGGATCCACCATTGCAGGCACGTCGTCCATGCCCAAATGCATACATCGACCAACGGGCCAAGAGCCCAACTATCACCGTCGCTAGTCCCAACAGAAGGGAGGGGGAGGAGGATGGCGGTGACTACAAAGGCCGTGAGGGGCGCCACCGCTCCATGGCAGCCTCTATGAGGGCGAGAGCCGCACCGATCAAGACCACCACCACGCTATGGGAAAGAAAGCACCCCAGCCACAACCATTGACCAAGTACCCTCCTTTGGCGGCGAGGTGAGCGAGGGAAGATGAGGGCGGTGGCGGTGACGATGCCTAGGGCTTCGCACGTGCCGCCCATTGAAGGACGGCCAAAACTAGAACATTTTTGTTCCATTTTCATATACAAATTATCCTTGACTTTGTGTGTCACAATGATGCAAAGACATTTAAAAAAGAAAAACAATACAAATTGTCCTAAATTGTGTCCTAGTTCCGCCAGGACTTTGCGGAGCAATTATTCCTTTTTTCCACTCTCTAACCACCTTCTAGTACAAGCACAAGGAACGTTACACGGCTAGTAATTAAGCAGGAATTAGCTAGGGCGGCCATGATGATTATGCTCCCTTTGTCCTCGTCGCCCTTGTCAAAGCCTAGAGCAGCGCTATCCAAAAGCGGTTAGACAGACCTGCTAGGGCAGTACGGCGGCGTCTTGTCAAACTTGCTTTTGATCAATTATTATCACCGCGGTGAGTACGTACGGCAGTGAAAACGATGTGACCGGCGGTAAAGGTAAATCTCCAAAATCTCATGATTGAAGGAGTGGTACTCGACGCTGCCGCGGCCTGTGTTCGCTGCCATGCATGCATGCCGCACCTTGGCCAGCGGCCCGGCAGCGCTTGTCTCCTACCTCTCCTTCAATAATGATGGACGTGTACTTAACCATAAATCCGTCATGGAGCTATGATATCTACTGATATGTAAGAGCATCTACAGCCGGACTTGACAAATTCGGCCCTTCAACCGTCCATTGATGTGACCGGGCGTGTCCATGAGCACTGATCGGTCACTTTTCAAATTGTGTCCTCCACATTCAGGTATCTCATATCTAATCTCTTATGTTCATACTAAATCATGCAACGATCAAACTACATAGATCATCAAACGGACATAGAAACGGCCATAGATATGCGCAATATGTTCATCAAAAGATCACCGACGGTTCTTCAAAAGATCGCCAAAGTTCACATAATGCACATAAAACAACGGACAACTTTAAACCTTGCAAATTAAAGTGAAGAAAGCGAATCTTCATCATTTCCTCGCCGGCCCTTTTCCCTTCCTATCGGCGGCTGGTGGAGGATCGTCCGAGTCGTGGGATGAGGCGTCGTGGTCGTCAGTGCCGTCGTAGGAGGAGGAGAGGATGATGAGGCCTTTGAGGCGCCGGACGGCCTAGTCCTGCTGCCACTTAAGTTTTGCCAGCCGAGCCGCCTCCGTTGCTTTTTCCTTGGTCTCCCGCTCGGACTGCTCGATGGCGAGCCAGAGTGCTTGGCGTTTTTCCGGCGGAGCCGCCGAGCATCCGTCTCCGCCGTCGTATTTATGTCGGAAAAAAATAACAACAAGGAGCTCCCTAGGGCTCAGCGGCCATCATATGCACTTGCCGCAAGTAGTATATATGCGGTACTTGAGCATGCATGAGCTTGGTTCCAAAGCCGTTCCCCTTATGGTGGTATAGAGATTATCTCTCCCATATAATCATTCACTAGTCCTGCACAGACTCATGATCAACTTTCTCGAACGACGAACAATCTTAGTACCATCGACCTGCCAACCTACCAACCTACCAACGCTGGACTTGCATGATGGGCTCATCCACAACGAACTCGCCCAAGTTGGGATCCCTAATTTAACTCCTCGGGATGAACTGATATGAAGAATAAAACACGGGCATTCCTCGTCTCCTCAGATCATCAGATAGGCGACTAAGGTTCTGCATCCGAACGATCAAAAAATAGTTAGGTCAGTAATTTTTCAGCGTTTCGGCCGCCGGTCACTCGAGCAGAGCTGTTGCGCTTGGCTTGGAAGAGAAAGAGCACCTACCATACCATGCCCCAGCTTGAGCCCAAGCAACCGGCAACACCCAACCCAACGAACAGTGGGAGCCATAACTTTGAAGAACAGCCAAGCCAAACAATGGCGACCCTGCTGTGTAGTAAGTTGAAAACGATGTGGCGCCATGCCATGTATACACAGCGAATCAAAAACTTTGGGTGCCATGTGCCATGCCATGCAAATCACGTCAAAATTTTCTTGCCTCCTCTAGAGACTATAAAGTTTGAGAAGCCATAAAGTTGGAGGCTATTGATACTAGGAACATGCATGGTGGCACCCCTCACTGTCACTGTACCGGAGATGAACAGGACGGTGTCAGAAAAAGTTGCCTCAATCATGCATCTGCATCTCTCACTGAATCATGCAGAGAGATTCATTCATATATAGGTAGTAGTTCAAGTCTCCAATCCAACCACGCTGTAATATAGTCGGTGTGCATTGCTCAACCAAATCAATCAAGGGTTTAAGACTAGCAGCGGGAAGCTATATATGGCACGATAATTGAGCATTCCGGGAAGCGTTCGTTTTAAGCAAACGATTTGACGATTAGAACTCCCCCACTTTATATTATAAAGCAAACATCCGATACAGCCAACGATATGTGCTGGGGTGGAAACAACACAATCATGCCCAAAAGAAAAAGAGAGAGAAAATACAAAAAGAACAAATGCCGACAACGGCGGATCAACAAAAACAAAGAAGCCTCACGACCGTTCGCCCACCGGAGATCTCCCACCAAGCTCTTAGACTCTGAAGTGCCGGTACGCATCAACACCTTCAAGAAGAGGCGCGACGATGACGACGATGTTGCCAAGGGTTTCCTCCGGTACGCGACGAGGAAAAAGGGAGGGTAGCACCCGACGCCCTTCAGGAAGGTCTGTCAGCACCCTCAGGTGCCACCGCGTCAGTGTCGGACAGGCTGACAAGGATTTCTCCTGATTCCAACCATCACCCCGGGCGCTCCGGAGCACGCCACCATACCTTCCACCACCCTGCGCCAACACAGTCTTGAAGCCACCCCCGCTGTCTCATCACGGCACCGAGAAGTGGGACTTGCACAACGAAGAAGAGTCGGGCCTAGAGGCAGCAACATCGTCGGCACGCGGGAGGGCCCGACCTCCACCGTCAACGACGTTAACCAACCAGACGCAACATCAGGAGCATACCAGGCCCGGCCGGGCTTTGAGATGCATGTAAAGCTCCCGCCGTCGTGCAGCAGAAGGCACGCTGTCCCCCATCCAAGCCGCTCCTCCTCTTCACCGCGCCCCCATCCAAGCCGCTCCTCCTCTTCACCGCGTGTAGGCAGCGAGGCCGCGCCGAAGCCGGCCCGCTAGGACCCAGATGGGGCCCTGAGGGCCTAGATCTGGGCAGGGGACACGACGTCGACCACCCCGCGCCACCACGGCCCTTGCCGCCGGCCACCGCCGCCAGCCGAGCCTCACTGCCACCGACCCCTTGCCCCGGGAAGGAGGACCGCGCGCGGGGGTATAGAAGATCCCGCTGCCGCTAACACCACCCGGGCCAGATCTGGGGGCGCTCGCCGGCAGTGGCGGGGGAGGGGGAGGGGGTAGGAGGGAGGAGGGGGTGGGGGAAGGGGGGCGAGCGCCGCCCCGGCCGCCTCCCTAGAAGACGGCGCTAGGGCGGGGTCGAGAGGGGGCTTAAGCAAACGATTTGGCAAGTTCAATGAAACATGCGCATTTGTTCATTCGATCATCGCAGGTTCATTCGATCATTCGATCAAACGATTTGGCCTCTACTCTTTCGGGTTTCGTCTCTTCCGCTTAATTTCCTGTCATCAGAAAAGAGTAACGAGGTTGCATCATAGAAACAGCGCCCAAACCACATTTGCATCCCCGTGATCACGTAAAGACCAAAGAAATGCACACCTGCCAGGCAGCATTTCAAGTGCAAATGCGGTAAAATCTCCCGGCATAAAAAAACCTACTGCTACTACTTTATTCTGCAGAAAAAAGTGTCCTGCTCCAATACAGTGCCAGACCCAAGCGGCATGACAACACAGCAGGGTCAGCCTCAGCCGGCAGGGACAGGACATACACTGTGGAACTTTGATGAATTTCACATTGCTTAATTCCAGACGATAGCAATGGACATCCTTAATTCCAAAGCCGAAGAACAACATCCTTAATTCCAAAGCCGAAGAACAGAGAGAGACAAAAGAATACAACAAGTACGAGCTGTTGTTGTCGCTGAAGCCAAAAAAATAAAGTGCTTTCATTGAGAGTTGAACTCAAGACCTCCCGCTTACTAAACGGGTGCTCTAACCAACTGAGCTATGAAAGCATCTTCGGCATTTGTTTTATAGAAGAGTTCACTATTCAAGCCCATTTCTATTTTGTTTGAAATACTCAACCCCCATAATTTGATTCAACGTTTGTACATATATTATCACAACATATTATTTCAAAACTTGGAAATTCAAATACATAACAAACTTTAATGTTTTCAAACTTAACCATTTGAATTCATACATAAATATGGTCCAAATAAAACATGATAAAAAGCACAAGAATCAAGTGCTATGAAGTAGCCAACGATGATCAACATGATCTTATTGGAGTTGGTTGAGAGCTTCTCGGCTCTTGATCCTTCAGTGTGCTTGAAGGAATGTTTGTGTCCTATTTGAGTGACGTTACGGCTCCATCCTGGCACCATTGTAGACGAATTGCATGTTCTCCAGGCCATCTCTCTTGTTTTTTGATGTCATGGTGAGGAAGATAACAAAAAAAAATAGTATGTAACATACAGACGCACACATGCAGATGCTTAAGGCAATGTCGTGCTGGGCTTGGCCCATTTTGTAGGTGCTTGAGGCGAGGCATTCTTTGGTCTCGCATACAAGCGGGCCCAGGTGGAAATGCAAGCCTGGTTTGATATAGAGGGCCCCAATGATTCTTGTGTGCGCGGATCGAATGGCCCAGTGACCTTTGCTATCCGAACGACAACACTTGCATTCCTTTTTTGTGAAAATAAACTTGCCCTCCTTTTGTGTTTGATTGTTATGGGATGTGCTATATATACCGCCATAAGCGATAGTGCGACTAGTTTCACTACAGTGCCCATTCATGGCCCTGGTCCACCAAAGCGAAAGGAGGCATGCACGGCCAACCGACACCACTAAAAAACAATGGAACAACTAGCGGAAGCGCTCACACGCTTTAAAAAAGATCAAAAATATATTATAAGTTCAATTAAAAAAATTGTGGTTTCAAAAATGTTCAGGAACAAAAAAACTAGACATTTAGAAAAATATCTAAAATTAGTAAATTCTTCCAGAATTAAGTTTGAACAAATCAAGGAAATTGTTTGTGACCTATTTTGAAACATTAAAAAATAAGCGCACATTTCTAAAAGTTGAAACAATTCAGGAGAAGATAGAAAACTTTATTTTTTATTGGGACAACGCTTAAAAAGTTGAAAATTTTCAGAAACATAAAAAATATTGATGAAAAATCATAAATAACTATTTTCAATTTTTTTTGCAGAATTCCATAAAGTTCATGGATTGGAATTTTTTTAACAAAACAACTCACCAAGAATATGAAATTAGAAAGAAAAAGATTCGGAAGCTTCCCAAAACCTGTTGAGAAGCTCCCAGAACCTTCAAAAAACTGGTCCCACACTTGGTAGTGCTTAATGGGCTGGCCCATGCCTTGCTCACGTGAGAGATTTCATTGATATATATTTGGCGGCAACAACTAGTTAACGAGCGCTCCTTCGGGAGCCTCGCAACGATCAGCGTCACCTGGTGCGCTCTCAGCCATTCGCCACGTGTCACGCTCTGGACGCTCCCTTTGGATTTTGTTTTTTTATTTTTCCGCACGCGTTTTCGGCTTTTTACACGGTTTTTTTTTACGTTTTGGTTTCCCCCCGGTCTTTCTTAGCTTTTCGATAAAAAACAAATTCGTGAAAAAACGCGTTTTCTTTTTTTTCCTTTCGCGAAAGTCACGATTTTTCTTCCGCGAGAGGCACGATTGTGCTTTAGCGAGAGTCACGGCCGTTCCTTTCGGAAACGGAAAAAAAACATGTTTCCTGTTTTTTCTTTCTTTCGCGAGAGTCACGGTTTTGCTTCCGCGAGAGGCACGGTTGTGCTTTCGCGAGAGTCACGGTCGTGCCTCTCGGAAAGGGAAAAACAAAACGCGTTTTCGGTTTTCTTTCTTTCGTGAGAGTCACGATTTTGCTTCCACGAGAGGCACGGTTGTGCTTACATGAAAGTCACGGCCGTGCCTCTCGGAAAGGGAAAAAATACGCGTTTTCTGTTTTTTTGATCTTTCGCGAGAGTCACGGTTTTGCTTTCGCGAGAGTCACGGCCGTGCCTCTCGGAAACGGAAAAAAATTAGATACATATCGAACATTACTCAAATACATGATGAACATTTATTCAAATACATATTTATTTTTAAAATAAAATTTAATTTTGGAAATAATCATTTTACATTTTCACAGGTGCAAAACATAGTTTTAAACCTACGTAAACATTTATTACATTGTATAAATATTTCCTAAAAGTTCCACAACATATTCTTGAAATGAGTGAACATTTTTAGAAAATGTCACATACTACCTTTTTTGAATCATACAATACTTATCTTAAGCTATGAGAACAGTTTTTGCATTGTAAAAACTTTTTTGAAATGTTTGAACATTTTTCAAATAATACATTTATTTTAAATTACACGAACATCTTATCACATTGTGTAAATATTTTTTCAAATTTTCTATAAACATTTTGTTGAAGCACATGAACATTTTCAGAATGGCATGAGCATTTCTTTTTGAATGTTATCAACCCTTTTTAGATGTTGCATGAACAGTATGTTCACACAACATTTAAATTTTTTAAATGTGCGATGAACACTTTAAAAATTTAAGTAAAGTAATTCTGAAAAATATGCATATTTTTGTGGAATACAAACAAAAGTAAATAAATAAGAACAAAACGAAAGAAACAAAACAAACGAACTAACTAACTAGTGGCCAACCCAGTACAACGTCTCGCAGAGGCAAGATGGATGTTCCTTTTGTTGCCAGAGAGACATGTCTAGTCCCATATGTATCGCCGAGTATTACTACCATATCCACTTACAACAATGTACATAGGCTCCATTCAAAAAGTAAATAGGTTGATTTCAAGTGCTCCCAAGAAAACATATTTGTTCCGAATTCATCAGTATATTAACTACAATTAAAGCAAGTGTAACTGACGATGATGAGAGAAAACCATACTAATGTCGCACTGGTTGCTAATGACAAAACTGATGGCCACCTTCATGCTAATTACATGCACATGAGTTGAATACCAGCGAGCACAAAAAAATTACGCCCAATGTAAGCAAAGCCTAGAAGGTTTATGGCTGGACAATACCATCTCAAATGCGAGTAAATAGCGTAAAACTATCACAATGGGGCTTCCCTCCCCAAAAATGACGACATTACATAGACCTAACCAAATGTTCTTTTGGTTCCGTTTTGCAAAACACTAACAATTTGAGTTATTTGCTGCTTCGACCGTTTTAAGCAAGTTTATGATAGGGCTGATCCTCATCTGACATGCCATGTTAGTAGGCTGCGACGAATATACACCCGTTAGTGCTGCGTCGGTCTCGGGCTTGGTCGGACCAAATCGCACCATCAGTCAAAAATGAGCTCACTCACTCTGCTCCGAGGTCACTCCCTCTTGTAGCTCACTCACTCTGCTCCGAGCTCACTCCCTCTCGCAGCTCACTCTTCTAATGTATATACATTTTCCCAAAATGATGTGTAGTCTGCCGACTTCACAGCTAGGCCTTGGCGCCGCCACTGTGTGCCACCTCAACCCGTAGGTTCCTACTTGCACAACACCGTTGCGAACCCATAGTCCCAGTCATCGACCTAATAAAGCATCAGGTCCAAGTCTGTAACCGCCATCTATTTGTCCTTTGCAATTGTGGTGCCCATCAGAAGCTCTTGTGTCAGCCCGTCCTTTGGTATCCTTTCCCCGACCCTGACAAACACAACTCCATGACCACGATGTGTGGGATAGCCTCCTCATTGTGATGGATGCGTTGTCCAACCCTACTTTATCTTCAGACATCAGCGTGGAGATGCTTAACAAGCTTGTGACGTGTGGCGGTTCTGATGACATCATTTTGTAGATGCTTTTTGTGATGTGGGATTACGAGGCAACGGTTTGGGCCTTAAGGTCTCGGGTTGATTCATCGGCATCGGAGGTGTCACCACAGCTTGATAGCTTGATTTAAAGGTGGGACGTCTAAGAGTGATTGCTATGCTCAACGAGTGTGTGAGTTGCTGATCGAGCTTTATGGGCGTGTTTTGCACTACGATATTGATGACAAGCCTCTAGGATTTTGTGGAATGCGACCAAGGCAAAGACAAGAACAACACGTGAATTACTCTGCATCATTTCCGACAGAACAATACGGATGTACATAGACATATTTTAGAATATTAATTCACCTATTATGTTTCGTATGTAGCTAGCCTGTATTGAAATCTCTAAAAAAGACTTATATTTAGGAACGGAGGGAGTAATATATTCTTGAAATCTTTGTCCGGTTTGTTGCATCCTTCTAGTGCTGTTCAATTATGCCATCTAAAGTTAATTGATAGATGTACTTGGCTATATATTTGGGTTGGGACACGGTAGGATTATTTTCGGTGCAATCCCAAGGGACATGTCACTTTGAGTGCACGATCTGATTACGGCGAGTCGTTTCGTTGGAGCATGCGTCACAACTCGACACTGGAGTGCTTCATTTTTATATATGTGCAGGGAGATGAGTTGGATTCACACTAATTAGTTTAGGCGCCACGAGATCCTGCTCCCTCCATAAACTATAACGGCTCCATGTCGTCATCGCACCAACCGGCTTCTTCTCTACCCATACATAGCCAAGATGGCCAGCTTTGCCTCCCCTCCCACACCAGCCATGGCCCAACCGGCAGCACCAGCTCCACCGATGAGTTCACCAGAGCGCGCCACCGCCACCGAGAGTTCACCGGAAGACGCGGAGGTCGAACAAATGTCCTCTCGGGCATGATGCGGAGTAAGATAGATGAAGATGAGATGTGTTATTCTATTTGCAATGCCGGAGAAGGATATGATTCATCACTTGTATATATTCTTGAAACGATTTGTCCTGGTTTGTTGCATCCTCCTAGTGTTCACTTCAATTATGCTATGTAACCAGTAGATGTACTTGGATATATATTTTGGTTGGGATACATTAGCTTTATTTTCGATCCAATCATCTCAAGGGACATGTCACTTTGGAGTGCACGATCTGATTAGTGCGAGTCGTTGGAGCCATGCATGCATGCGTCAGAATTAAGGATGTGTCGTGTTCTAAATTTGTAATTAGTTTAGGCTCCACGAGATCCTGCTCCCTCCATAAACTATAACGGCTCGATGTGGTTACCGCACCAACCAGCTTCTTCAACACCCATTCAAATCATAGCCAAGACGGCCAGCTTCGCCTCCCCTCCCACACCAGCCATGGCCCAACCGGCAGCACCAGCAGCTCCACCGATGAGTTCACCAGAGAGTGCCACCGCGATCGCCACCGAGAGCTCACCAGAAGACGCCCTATCCGGAGAGAGCCTCAAGGACTTCATATCCTCGCTCCCGTCAAGGGAGGGGTGGGCGCAGCCGCTCATCCGGTACAAGGGCTACTGGTTCAAGCCGGGGATCCTGGAGGGGGTCCTGCACGCCAGCCGGGCCTTCGCGCCACGAGCCGCCGACATCGTCCTCGCCACGCAGCCCAAGTGCGGCACCACCTGGCTCAAGGCCCTCGCCTTCACCATCGTCAACCGTTCACGCCACAGCCTCGGCGCCCACCACCCGCTCCTCACCCACCACTCGCAGCACCTCGTGCCGTTCATCGAGATCCCTGGCGCTGCCGGCGGCCATGTTGACCTCGGCGCACTCCCGTCCCCGAGGCTCCTCGCCACGCACATGCCCATGTCGCTGCTCAGGCCAGAGACGCGGTCGCTTGGGTGCCGGGTCGTGTACCTATGCCGGGACCCCAAGGACACGCTCGTCTCCAGGTTGCACTTCGAGAACAAGCTGGTGGCGTGGGGCGGCGGCGCCTGCCTGTCGATAGACGACGCCTTCGACATGTTCTGCGAGGGGTTCTCGCCCTACGGCCCCTTCTGGGACCACTGCCTCGAGTACTGGGAGGAGAGCGTGGCGAGGTCGGACACCGTCCTCTTCCTCAAGTACGAGGAGATCAAGTCGGACCAGATGCAGGTCGTGAGGAGGCTCGCGAGGTTCCTCGGCGTCCCGCTGACCGAGGAGGAGGAGAGGTCCGGCGTGGCGGAGGAGGTTGCGAGGATGTGCAGCTTCGAGACGCTCACGGGCCTAGAGGTGAACCAGGTCGGCGGCGTCAGTCACGGGAATAAAGTTCACGTTGATAACTCCGTGTTCTACAGGAAGGGCGAGGTAGGGGACTGGGCGAACCACATGAGCCGCGAGATGGGGGAGAAGCTCGACCGCATCATCCAGCAGAAGCTCCAGGGGTCCGGGCTTGTGTTTTGAGCAAGTGTCATCTGTCATCTGTTGTGTTTTTCCTTTCCACTCTGCTTCTTCTTGTTGGGGAGAGCCCTATGTTGGTTATTGTGGTTTAATTATGGGAATAAGAATTAAACAGTCAAGCATATGGCCTCATCATAGGCTGGGATATCGATTCATTTACAACTAGTTGCTGTGCAGTTGTGATTTTAGTGGTATCTGAAACTAGGGTGAATTGATGAAGTGATAGCAGGTTGATAGTGAAATGAAGTGACGTGCTCCTGGGATATCAAGTTTACAGTGAGATAGGATTGTAAAACAAATGGGGCTCAAAGATTCTGGGAGAAGCTGGGTAGGGGTCGGATTCTGGGAGAATCTCCAGATTCTGGCAAAAGAACTGGGCCGAAGTGATGTGCCACATATAATCCTATTATTGTATCTGGTTCTTCATAGAGGGGACAAACTTAGCACAAAATACTGATTTTTTTCAACGACAATTTCATAGGTGGTAGAAAATGAGAACAAAAAAGGGGCTAAACAATAATATGATCTAAAGCATCGATCGGATAGGACACTAAGGAAAACAAGCAGAACGTCTACTGAAAATACACTTGCAGCGACAATTAATATAGTTTAGGCTACAAAAACGTCAATATTTTGGTATGGAGGTAGTATCATGTATGCCCTGAAACTATAAGATCAAGTGTATAATATGATTATCTCAAGGCAAATACTATCATCTCAAGGCAAATACACTAAGGACAATCAGCACAACACCTACTGAAAGAGACAGTTCACAGCAAAAAGAATATGCCCCAAAACTATTAGACCAGCAGGTGTAGAATATGATTATCTCAAGATAATTATTTTCATCTAATTTGCTATCGAGCTGCTTGCAATTGCTTATAACATAAACATTTTATTTCAGAAGACCAAGTTTTGGTGAATTCTGCTTGACACTAGACACAGATAATAACCAGGAATAATAAAGATCGTCAACTAAGAGCCTAGAGCTACTCACTTGGGTTTTCAACAAGAATGAACTTGGCTGGCATGGATTACTAAATCTGCTTCCTCAATCTGGCTCAGAATTATCATCAGGAAGCAACACCACAGCTGACAACCCATTGAACAATGGTGTTTCATCGACACTACCATTACCTTCGGTCGGGAAGAAGGCATGCCGGACAAGGCTTTCTTTGAACCTATGCCGCTTAAGATTGAGGCGACCGCTCCATTCATAGCGTGTCAACACACTGCCATCGGTGCCCGATCGACAAGTGCCGCAGGCGCTGCGACATAATGCCCACGGTCCCCTTTTTCTTAGAATTAATGAACACATCTCCTTGGGCGTCCTGCACCAGGAAAAGGACCGGCCTCTGCACCTTGATGCGGTGCTTGAGCGACCAGACGTTGTTCTGATAGTCCTCTAGCACCCAGAGATCACCCGTCCGGAAGCCATTGTAGTTGTACAACCCAAGCTCCCCCTTCATCTCAAAGGGGTCAGCCCAGGGGCCCTCGACCGGGGTCTCGACATGCCGGAAAGACTCAGCGACGGTGTCGAAAACCAGCATGTTGTTGTATTTTCGGCCAGGCAACTCGACGAGGCGCCAGTGAAACCTGCCCTGCACGAGGACGTGCGGGTGGAAGAGCTCCAGCATTGGCATCACCTCGGCGATGTCCCCGGTGGCCCACGGCTCGGGGGGCTCGCCGACGCACCTGACCTCGGTGGATCCCACGGTGTGCACGTAGTAGACGGCGCGGCCGTCGGCGGTGTCGTGGGGTTCCTTCCTCCAGCACAGCACCCGGTAAGAGTACGACCAGGACGCGGCGTGAGGGTAGAGGCCGGAGATGTGGTAGGCGTGGAGCAGCGGGAGCGGGGCGCGCTGGCGGGTGGCCGGGTTGCAGACGTGGAGGGCGCCGTAGGCGCAGACGACGAGGAGGCCGTCGCAGGCGGCGAGCAGATCGAGGTCCGTGGGGGAGGCGGCCCGGTCCGTGCGGGCGACGGGGCGCCGCTCGCCGGCGCGGGGGTCCAGCGCGTCGATCCTGCCCTCGAGGGCGTCCCCGGTGGTGACGAGCTGGAGCGCCGGCTGGCGGCGGTGGTGTGCGAGGAGGAGGCCCGTGTCCGAGGTGAGGCTGCGGCGCCAGGATGTGCAGACGGCGCGGCACCGTAGGAGGGACTTGGCCGGAAGGCGCGTCAGGATCTCCCAGAGGACGAGCTCCTCGGGGAGCCGGGGCTCACCGCCGCCGGCGGATTCAGCCATGCCCATGGGTAGAGTGCGATCGATCTGGGAGGATGAAAACTGCTTCCTTTGACAGCGTTTGACAGATCCGCTAAAACCGCCTCCTCTAAGAAAACAGTATACGATTTTACCCTAAAAATGAATTTGTGAGAATTTACTATACCATTTTATTGTCAGCGGAATAGATTCCGTATAAACCAATTGAATTTACAAAAGGGTCCCTGCAAAATAGCACGAAACACCATCACACATAAAAAGAAAATGCAATTGAATCCTCACGCGGCGTGCAACGACGGAAGCAGCTATGCCACTTCCGTCATCTCGCCGCCACTTCCGTCCTCTCCTCCTAGGGTCCGGTGGTCGCCGGCGTCGAGGTATTCCGGTGAGGTGGCATGGAGGCGCCCGGGGAGGATCGAGCAGACGCGGCAGGGATCGCCGAAAGACCATGGTGGGAGATGAAAGTTCACTCCCTCCAACCATTTCTTGTTAAACTGCCTTCAATCCGGAACATCTACGGGACGAAGCCTATATTTTAGGGGGGGCTGTAAAACTTTTATGAAGGACAAAGTTGGCCCCGTGAACTAGGCCGACAACTCGGAGTCCACATCCTACACGGGGTAAATCATCAGTTTGAGTGCAAGACATGTATATTACCAAAATTATTAGATCTAGCTGTAACCGACTGTGACATATATTTGTAAACAGTGAAAGATCTTAAAAGAATTCGCGGTTTCGAATTGATATGTGTCAGTTAATCACTATTACCAAAATTTCTTTCACTTTGTCCATTTCTTCGCCTTCTTAGATCCTACAAGCATTTTGGAATATATATGTTGTTAATTTCAACAAGAATGACTAGAAACTTACCTGAATAACAAAGAGAAACTGAATAAATTCAAGGATAAATTGAGTCCAGTTGTTGTAGAACAAGAAGGATTCCAATACTGATATATTTTGCAGGTAAAATTAACTTAAGATAAGGGGCTTCAGATTGTATTAATTTGAGAACACATCTCTTGCTTCCAGAGCATCTACTGCACATAGTCTAATTGCTTATCTTGTCAGCATTATCTCATCTCACCTATGGCTAGAGGTGGAGCTGAGTAGGTCACATTTCCAGCAATTCCAAAATTCGCTTGATTTGTTGCAACAACGTTATTTGAGATTTTCATGTGGTTATGGAACTTAGAAAATGGAATTTAATTCCTGAGCTTGAAGAATTGTTTTTCTCCGTAGCTGAAAAACATAGAAGAGAAAGGCTACTGCCCATATAGTAAATCAAATTACTAGTGGCAGCGTCAAGGTATATATTCTTCTGGTGATGTTTTCTGATGGACTAACACACTTGTTGAACTAAATTCATATATAGTCTGACGAAACTGAAAATCCAAAATTGTATGTGCTCCGAACTGTTTCATCTAAATATTTTTTCAACAACCGGCAAGAAAGCTGCCTAAACATCAAAAGATGCAAAGTGGCTACCATCGCCCAGAGATAGTCTGAACTTGCTTTAGCAATACATCAAACTGGTGCAGCAGGGCTGCAGGAGTGAGTCAGACAAACAAGCACCAGAGAGAAGAACTTGAGCAGAGTATAGGGACTACCACCTTCTCACTCTAACACAACATGCATGTAGCAAGCGAACATTACTACGTACATTAAGACATCCGATTATAGGACTGATTATTGAATATAAGCACTTTAGCAGAGAGGATGCACGTAAGGACTATGTATCTGAAACTAGAGGTCCTCTACTCACCACACTCATAAAAATCATTACAGCTCCATCGGTAACTTAACCTAGTATCCAGAAATTGTGTTAACACCATCCGAAGTGCCTCGCAGTTTTTCATCATTATTGAATCCTGCATCGTAGAGCCATTGTTTGGTCGCATCAATTACAGGGGCGCGTTAAGAAAACGGCTCACTGGACCTGACCGATGGAGTTTGACGTCCGCTGGCACGTCTCCTTCGCGGCGGACCTGGCGTCCGCACGCACCGTCCACTTCACCGATGGCGAGATCCTCCTCCGTCGAGGAGCGCTCCGGATCGTGCTGATCAACGACAAGGGAGTGACGGTGGATGCGCGCTACTTGTGCGAGGGGGAAACCATCCATATTGGTCAGGTCATCTCCTTCCCATGCCACTTTGCTAGGGTTCGTGACCGTATTCCG